>NC_133621.1:107651671-107951671 GCF_048593235.1 Sminthopsis crassicaudata
TCTTCAATTTCAATTTTTGCCATCATAAAAGAGCTGCTATTAATATTTTCCTTTTTCTGGTCACTTTGAGATAGACCTAGTGATGTTATTTCTGGGTCAAAGGAGTTCACAGTGTGATTGGTTTTTTGTGCATAGTTCCAAATTGCTCTCCAGAATGATTGGAGTAATTTGCAACTTTTCTCCTTCTTCTCCAACGTGGGTTATTTTCCTTTTCTGTCATATCGGCCAATCTGATAGGTGTCAGAATTGTTTTACTTTGGATTTTTGTAATCAATAAATATAATATTAATATAACAGTAAATATATCAAATATTTATTATAATATTAATAATATAATATTTAAATATATTTCATATGATTACAGATAGTTTGATTTTTACTGAAAATTGCCTGCTCATATCCTTTGACCATTTATCAATCGGGGAAGACATTATTAAAGTTTGACCCATACCCCAGAGATAAAATAAACAGGAAAGGAAATTGTGGGCTTCCCCTCCCCCCCCCAAGAGATGTAAAGTCAATGATGGAATAACGACAGAATAGCGGAGGAAAAAATTCCGGGGATTGGGCTGCTCGTGAGCTTTCGCTGGAGAGGACTGTGCCAGAAACCAAGTTTAGGAAGCAGATGGGCCAGTGACCAGGGAGAATCTTTGGAAGTAGTTTCAGGAACGCGTTAGGGTCTGGAGTCGGATCGCAAAGAACTGAGGAGTGGCAAGAACTGAATGAGCGTTTGGTGGTGGAGTTTAAAGAGACAGGATGGTTAACGTAAGGAGACGGAAGAACTAAACTGACCAATTAATGACTTATTAAGTCGGCACTGTAGCACGTCACTATGCATTTTCCCTCCTTTCTTTCCTTCTTTCTTTCTTTTTTTTTTTTTAATTAATTACTTTTTTTTTTTTTTTTTTCTGAGGCTGGGGTTAAGTGACTTTCTCTGGGTGTTAAGTGTCTGAGAGCAGATTTGAACTCGGGTCCTCCTGAATTCAGGGCTGGTGCTCTATCCACTTCGCCACCTAGCTGACCCCCCCTCCTTTCTTTCTTCAGGAAGCTTAATTCCAAAAGCTGGAGTTCCGGTATCCTTTTGGGTCCACAGGATGAGAACACAGGCAGATCTTGTAAGGGGTCACCTCTCTGGTAATAAATACTCGGCATTGGAACTGACAAGGAGGACAAAAACGCCTGGGAGAAGACGGGGCGGGGCCAGCAGCGGGAGAGGGCGGGATAATTAAGTCGCGTCGTGCAGGGGGCGTGCCTACGTGTAGCTCCGGCGGTGGGGGCGGGATCTGTCAGCGGCGTGATGGCGTCACGCGCCGCCCCTCCGTCCCGGCGAGTGCCGGTTACAGCTGTGACTCCTCCCTTGTTCTAGTCCGTCCCACGGCCGAGTCCCTGTCCCTCCTCCCGCCGGTTCTCGGCTCGGGCTCCGGCTCGCGGCGGGCGCGATGGCGGAGGCCGTGGAGCGCACAGACGAGCTCGTCCGCGAGTACTTGCTCTTCCGCGGCTTTACGCACACGCTGCGGCAACTGGACGCGGAGATCAAAGCTGACAAGGAGAAGGGGTTCCGGGTGAGGAGGCCGCCGCGGGGTTCCGGGGATCCTCGGGGGGGGGGGGGGGGGGCGGTCGGCGGGCACGGCCGGACGCAGGAGGCATCCCCGGACCTCCGGCCGGCCGAGCCTGCACGTGTGAGGCAGGGAGCTCTCCGACTTAGGGTGTTCGGAGCTTTGCTCTGCCGCCGTCTCGCGGGAAACAGGCTCCTCCGCCCCGCGCCCGCCGGCCTTCGGGCATTTACGGAGCACCTGCAGTGGGCGAGGGGCGCAGGTGGTTCGTGTCTGGCCTGGTCCCGGGAGTGAGTGGCAGCCCCCGGTGACTTTGCACATAGCTGGAGCGTGAATGCGGCGTTACGCCCTGCTCCACCGTTCCGAGGTACTTATTAAGTGCCTGCTGTATGCAGTGCTGGTGCTGGGGACACCTGGCGGAACGACTCCCGACTCCCTTTTGCCCTGTGTTACTCCTCATTGGTCAGGGGTGGCCTCTGACCTCCGAGGCCCTTCTAGCTCTGGATCTCTGGCGCGGTGGCCTGTGCTTGGTTCGTAGAAGGGAGCCAGCCATCACTCCGAAAGCCGGAGGCGGCCGTTACAGAGCTCCCCCTCTTTGGTATCCTCCTCAGCGCTCAGCGCAGAGCCTGGCCCGTTAGGGAGTGCTGGCCGCCCTCTACACGCCAGAACGCGGACCCCAGCGCCCTGGAACTGGGAGGGACCGCGGGGTCACACCGCCCTCACTGTGCCAGATGAGGACACCGAGACTCCGTAGAAAGCACTGGGTTCGAATGCTGCCATTTTCTGAGTCTCTGTCCGAGTCCGGTTTATAAAGAAGTGCTAACGTTTCTTTGCTTCGCAGCAGAAGGAAGCTGTATTAATCGTACGTTCCCGCTGTCCCTGTCCGTCCGCTTGTCTGTCCCGCTTTGCTCCCAGGTGGACAAGATTGTGGATCAGCTGCAGCAGTTAATGCAGGTCTATGACCTGGCGGCGCTCCGAGATTATTGGAGCTATCTTGAGCGGCGCCTCTTCAGCCGACTGGAGGACGTGTACCGGCCCGCCGTCAACAAATTAAAGACCAGCTTGTTCCGTTTTTATCTCATCTATACCATCCAGGTGCCTGGGGGGGGGGGGGGACTTTGTCTGAAGCAAGTATAATTTATTTTCCACAAAGAGGAAATGTTCTAATCAGAAAAAGATTATAATTGAACCACAAAAGAGGACCCGGGAAGTGGCTGTGCGTTTTTTGTTCTTTCTTGGTATCATTATGACACTAAAAACCCCAGTGTGCCTCTCCGCTTCCTAGTTCTCTCCTTCAAGCCTTAGGTTCTCTTTTCCTATCCACTTCGTGGTAAAGTTTTTTTCTTGGTCTGAAGAACAGATCCTTTTTTACATGAAAATCATGAATTACAGTGACAAGTTGTAATCTTGCATTCATTGGGGTCTGTGAGTCACACCTGAAAATAGTGACGGGCCTGAGCTCCACCCCTATTTCCTTCATGATATTTGGAACAAGGACTTTAGGGAAGGAGTAATTTAAATGAGTAGTGGAGGCTTCAGAATTACTGTTGGATGTGCAGGGTATACGGAGGCCGTGTGTAAAATGTATGCTCTGGTATAGAGAAATCTCACTCTCTGTTTTGTGTCCTTGACAGACAAACAGAACTGACAAAGCACAGGAGTTCTTTGTGAAGCAGGCCACCGAACTCCAGAACCAAGCTGAGTGGAAGGACTGGTTCATCCTACCTTTTCTCCCGTCTCCAGACACCAACCCCACCTTTGCCACCTACTTCTCCCGGCAGTGGGCAGACACTTTCATTGTGTCCCTCCACAACTTCCTGAGCGTCCTGTTTCACTGCATGCATATCCTTTCTTTTGTTTGGGAATGGACCACGGGGAGGACTTTTTGGAATGATTGCTCCCATGGATTTTCTCTCAGTACTCTGCACAATTTCACTTGTTGCTCTGGCATCTCATATTTTTATTTTCCCAGTGCTTTATTCTTTTAATATGTAAAGTATTATAAGAAATACCTTGCATAATATTTGAGAGGCAGCATACTATAATTGATAGTGGAATTAGAAAGACCTGGGTTCAAGTGCCACCTTTCCCTCTCACTAGCTGTGTCAACATGAGCAAATCATTGGATCTCTGATTCTCAAGCAACTCTCAAAATGACGCTATTTACTACCACAAACCCCCAAAGGATCAAAGCTGTGTTTTTAGTTATTCTTTTTTTTTTTTTTATATATATATATATATATTTTATAATATTATCCCTTGTATTCATTTAAAGCTGTATTTTTAAAGATTTGTCTGGGGGTTACTTGCTGGAGGGATTAGGCTGCTACTATCCAACAGTAGACCATATTACCTGAATCATATTTTTCTTCACTGGGTCATGGACACTCAAGTAGCCAAAGAGAGAAGAAATTTATTGCCTAGCCAAATCTGCCATCACTGAGGGTACTTCATGATCTCAGGGACATCATTTAACTTAAATGTGATAACCTAGAAATTTACAACAGAATGAAAATGAGAATTTTTTTCTTTTTTTGGCTACTTTCACCTTTTACTCAATTCTGGCAGCAAATGGAATTCTTTTACTGAGAACCCTGGGAAGAAGCAGGAATTACAGGAATATGATGAAATGGGTTTGATTTTGTTGTTGTTGTTGTTGTTTTAATTCTGAGGCTGGGGTTAAGTGACTTGCCCAGGGTCACACAGCTAGGAAGTGTTAAGTGTCTGAGACTAGATTTAAACTCGGGGTCTCCTGAATTCAAGGCTGGTGCTCTATCCACTGCGCCACCTAGCTGCCCCCAATTTTGTTTTTTCAATTTAGATGACCATTTAGATATAATGTTTAATCATTTTTATCATTGAAGGTAGTTGCTTAGATCCAGAAGCCTATGGCCTTCATTCTCTCTTTTCTTGCCTTGGAATACTAGAGAGAAAAGGGGAGCTTTTTGAATTGGGACACCTGATGAAGTACTGATAAGTTCTTATTTAGCAAGTCCCACCCATTGGGTGCTGTCTCTGCCTTTGGGAGGAACCATTTTCTGGTGGTATTGAGAAAAACTTTTTACTTGGTTTTTGCCCTTATCTTTTGAGCAAGAGATTTTGGAGTGGAGACATTGGTTACTTGGGTCAGAACTAATTTGAAATTTTGCCTGTTTGAAAGAAATGCTTCTGTGTTATTGTCAGACTATTTTGGTGATAGGAAATAGGAAGTTGATAGTTTAAAGACAGGAAGCAGTATTAGATGAAAATGTGGTTTGGGAAAAGCTTTACTTTAAAAAAACCTGTTCATCAGTTTTTAGCTTTAGAGCTGGGTGTGACCTCAGAAGCCATTCAGGCTAACCCCCTCAATTTAATAGTTATGAGAACTAAAGCCCAGGGTCAGTAAATGACTTGTCCAAAGTCACATAAGTATTAAGTTGCTGAGGCAGGATTTGAACTTATCAATTCCATGTCCAGTACTTTAAATAAATAACAAGCTGCCTTAATGTTTTGTTGCTGCTTTTAAAAAAGCAATGCTGCCACTTTCCGATGCTTTCATTTATCCTTCCTGTGTCAAATAAAACCTTCCCTTACAATAGGGAAGTATAATTAAACAAAGTAAATCAACAGGCTGGCCATGTTTGATTATGTATACTTTATTCCACACCTGTAATCCACCACCTCTCCATTGAAAGGAAGGAAGCATTTAGTTTAGTTACTTCATTGAGAATCCTGCTGCCTTTATTTTTATTGACCTGCTATCTTTTCTTGTTGTTTTCCTTCATGTTATTGCCATGTATTTTGTTCTCCTGGTTCTGCTTCTTTAAACTTTGCTTTCTCTATTTAAACTGAGGCTGTTAGGTGTCAGGATGTTAGTAAGACCCTTTGTCCCAAACTAAAAAGGTGAATGCAGGTGGATATCTGAGTGATTGTATAAGCTCAAGAATACTTTGTCATACAATATTAAAAATCTTGCCCTACAAAGGAGGTCTGTCCTTGTTCAGTTTGGAAAGAGGGAAGCAAATGGATGATCCTTTTCCTCCATCTGATAGATTTTCACATTTCTCAGCAGACCAATTGGCCACATGCCTGCTGAGTCACAAGACTCCAAGATCTCCTCCAGTCAACTGCCTCTTGTTAGCTGGCTAAAGGCTGGCTTTGGTGTTATGTAGTTACAACTGAAAAAAAAAATTTGACTGGGGATGGGAAAATATGGTTTTAAAAATGATCACTGTAAAAAAATTCAAATGTTAAAAAATCAAAATTTTTGTCATTTGGTAGAAATCTTAAATTTGGCTTTTTAATGTCTGTATTTGCTGGTTAGACAAACTTTTACATCCTCCTGTGTTTTAGTGGCACTGTGTACTATTGGAAATTAAGTCAGTTATAGAGTATTAATACTGATAAAAAAAAAAAACAGCTGACATTTATGTAACATGTTAAAGTTCACAAATATCTCATTTGATCTCCATCTGATGAATTGTAGGTAGTATCAATATCCCCCATTTTGCAGATGAAGAAACTCAGGTTCAAAAAAGGAAGTAACTTGTTTAAGGTTACACCACTACGAAGTGGCAGAACTGGTATTTAGACCTAGGTCTTCTAGTTCCAAGGCCAGTCCTCCTTGTACCTCCCTAGAGCTGCCATAGTTGAAAGTTTCATGAAACATTTAAAAAGGGTGCTCTGCCATTAAACATCTGTAATGTGTCACGAGGATGTAGAAATTGTTGGCAAACATTTGCAGGAGAGCTTATTCTTTAACTTGGTGCACCAGTGCCAGTAATCCTCAACTTTGAGGCCGAGTGTCAGAGAACTTCTCAGGTACAAGAGGAGAACGAAGTTCTGCGTCAGAAGGTTTGTTCTGTTTGTTCTGGTGGGCCTCGCTCATTCCAAAGCACTTCCTTCTGCTTTCTGGAAGTGAGATTCTGCAGCAGCAGTAGCCATGAAGGGGAAGTGACTGCACTCTGGGTATAGGAGCTTGATCAGGGCAGTAATTTGCAAAGTTTGAGGCCTCTACCACTTAAAAATCAGACCACTTCAGTATTTCTGTTTTCTGGATACCATAAATCTGGATTGTTTTTTAGTTGTGGAAATGGCTTCTGGGTAGCTCTTTGGCTTTCAATTTCCTTGGCTCGGTGGATTATCCAGAATTGGATCATATGTGTCCATGGACTGAATTGTTTGAAGAGTTCCCTTTCATGCCTAAAATGAGCAAGTTAGATCTTGGGAAAAAAGACTAATTACAGCTTGTTTAACCCTGAGGCTGTACAAATCTCTAGGCTTTTTTGGGGAAGCACGAATTTGGTCCTAATATCTAAGATGAAGTAACTAAAAGAAACCATTTTATTTTTCACACTTAAAAACTTCTGTAGCAAAGTGATATTTTACCAACTCTTCTCCCATTTTCAATGCTAATTTTTCTGGGCACAAAAAATAGTGAAGATTGGGATTGGCTTGAATTCAGTGCACTAGAGAACAGATTGAAAAATGGAGAAAAATTAGTGGGTAATCATAATTCTTGGCACTCATGGGTAAAAGTGAGTCTGTGCATTGTACATTAAAGAAATAGGAGACAGGAAAGTGTTTTTAGGAGAGAATTAACTAGGCTGTATCAAAGAGGAGGAAGAGCTGTGGGTATATAAGCGATATCTTCCTTTTGCTATTCCCAAGTGATAATTGCACCCAAACCTAGCTTTTAGACCTTTAGAACATGAATTTATTGAGATGTAGTTGTGGTTAGATGAACCAAAAAAGAACTAGAACTTTTATTGGGTGGAATACCAATATGCTAATGTCTAGGGTTTAAGTGTCTTTTCCATCTGAGACTTCATTATTCCCCAAGGTCTGTTCCCGCTTCCCTCTTGCAGCTCACATACTCTCCTAAGGAGAGTCTTCTGGAATTGGTGATGAGCCTCTTTAGTTTTAGTGAGGCGGCTTTTTGGGGGAGGAGATGGTGTTTCGTCAGGTTCATACTTGAAACCTATCTTACTTGTGAGGACCCACATCTTTGCCCTGTCATCGCTTTTGAGGAGGCCTCCATTCTGGTTATGACAAGAGCTGATATTTCTATAGCACTTGGTGTAATACATACATAGTCTCCTTTTAATACTGTGAGGCGGGTTCTCCTATTCTCACTTTATACCTGAGGAAACCAAAGTGCAGAGAAGTGAGATTTTTCAGGATTGCAGAACTAGGAAGCCTGAGGTAGATTTGAACCTAGAACATGTTGAAGGCCATTCTAATATTGTAGCTACCTTTATTCTACCTTGATTAAGTTGAATAAAAGCCTGTCCCAAATACTTAAAGTGAAATTGTCAGACCAGTGATATTCATAGAATTTTTTGATGGTCTTCCTTCCAATGAAAATGTGTTTGCTACCTTCTCACCCATCCAGTAGTTACAATTTTGGGATTTCATGTTTTCTGTTTTTCAAATAGTAAGAGATATGATTGTTGTAAATAGGGGAAAAAGTTCTTTAATGCCACAGAGTAGTACCACATGTGATTATTGCAGTAGTTGTATTGATATGGCAGACTTACTTTTTTAGTTCTCTTTCAGAAAAGATTGTAAGATGGTGAGATAGTGTTATGGACTTGATAAAGCTAGAAAGCATCATAGACATGAGGGAAGATCAGGTGAGAATACCTTCTAACTCAGCCCCATCCCTACATAGCTTTTTGCATTGCAAGCAGAAATCCATCGAATGAAGAAAGAAGAGCAGCAGCTTGAGGAGGAAGAGGCAGTGGTCCAACACAAACTCCCTCATTATGTGTCCAATATGGACCGCCTGGGAGACTCAGAACTGTGAGTTCAAGGGGCATTTACTAGATTGGGGAGAATTGTTTATCCTCTTGGTATTTTTTTGATCTACTTTTTATCCCAAAGTATTATTTTAATAATGCATTTATTTCATTACTGTACCCTAAACACACTATCTTACTCTGTGTTGAGGAAGTCATCCCAGAACGTCTTTCATCATGTACTGTCCTTCTTTTCAGAGAGTTATGAGCTCAGCCTTTTGTACTCTTAGTACTGCTTTCTAAGATGGGTTACCTGCATGTAGTTGTATGAAGTTTTAGCTGAGAAAATGAATAGACATTTTAGTCTTTGACACTTTAGTCATTGAGAAATAGCCAGTTAAGGCAGAGCCTTTTACTGATGAAACTTTCTCAGTTTCTTAACACTAGACCTCTGTAAGAAGGATAGAGAAGTTGTGTTCTCATTCCCAGATAAGCTGCAGATCCCATTAATACTAAGAAACAGCGCCAAGAAAACTTATAGCTTACAGCTTGTCCAAACAGCCTGACACAGTATGCCTCCTGCAGTCCCAGGAGCTCTGTGGTCCTGCTGGGCCTTTCTCCTCCTCTGAAACAACGTTATGTTTCTCTTTTGACTAGTGTCATGGTATGTAGCCAGAGGAGTGCCTCACTGTCTCATTCTCCCAAGATGGGCTTCTTCTCTGCCCTGTTGCCTCAGAGTAAGAAGAGTCCCTCTAGAATGTCTCCAGCTCCAGGTCCCCCTCAGGCGCAATCCTCAGTAAAAAAAGAATTATCCAACAATCAGGTGAGTGCCTAATTTCTGCCTGTTATGCAGTGGTTCCCAAATACATCTCTGATGGTATTTCCAAGGTAGCTGGTCACTTATATTTATCTTCACATTATACATTAGAACCTAGGTTTCTTTACTTTAAAGTTATATCTTTTTTTTTTTTTTTTTTCCCTTCTTGTGTCTTTCTTGATATTAAAATGGCAGGATCTGGATAATCAGAGGAACTAAGGGGATGGAGAGGAAAGGTGTCATTTCCTTCTCATATCAAATCTTTAATTCTGAAATCAGAGCTTTCCCATTGACTGTTGTGTGACATTCTTCTAAAGTTTTGGCTGACTCTTGAGATTCACTGCTGCCTTCAAACTGATTGAAATTAACTCTAACCATGATACACAATAATCTTTGAAACTTTGCTTCCCCTTTCTAATATTGAAATGAGTAGCTTACAGTAATTGTGACTGAAGAGTGAATTTTAAAATCTGAAAATTTAGACATAACAAAATCAAAATCTGCTGAGGAATCTTCATAGCAGGCTTTAGAATCATAGCCCAAGAAGTATTTGCTGTTTCTTCAAAGGATTTTCACCTTTTCAATTTTCCAAGAAGCTTGCAGTGTACTTGCTTCTGAGCTAACTTCCATCTAATAATCAAAATGCCCTACTGAGATTTCTTCCCTTTCCCCCTCTACCCCCTCCCAGGGGGTACTTGCTATAAAGTTAATAGATTTTATTTAGACAAGTGGCTTTTAAACTATCATACCATGTTGGTTGAGTGGGATTGCTCCTCTTAGAATTAGTATGAAGACTGGCAGCTGGTTTAACCTGTTTTGTTTTTCCCTCTAATACCTCATTCAGTTGCCTCATCCAGTGGCACATGGTAAATACTTCATAAATATTGGTTGAGTTGAATTCTCATAATGAACTCCAGTTAAAGGTAATGGAGCATCTTAGTGGTTCCATGTTACTATGATATCTGGTTTGTTGGTCCTAAGGTCACTACTGAAAACACATGTAGTTTCCTTTTTGTTATAGTTCATTATTGGCAAATTGGGGTGAAAAGTAGTCAACTGTAGTATCATCATCATGACTAATGTTTATTTTATACTAACCAAGTGCTAAATTAAGTACAAACTGCTTAACCTAGCATTCAGAGCTCTTCTTGCTCGATCACAGCTTCACTTTTTAAGATTCCTTCATTACTTTCTTTTCTTTACAATGTGTTCCATCCAAGGGGAACTATGTTATTACTACTTTCCTATCTTTGGGCCTTTGTTCATGTTATTTTTTCTACTTGGAATGCCTTCCTCATGCTAATCTCTACTTGTCAAAATTGTACATGCTTTTCAAAGTCCATCTCAAACATTGCCTCCTTTTTGAAACATCCCCTGAAACCCTACCTCCTAACTCCCAAGGCTGTGATCTTTTACTTCATAGATTTTTCTTGAACCTCTTATATCATTTATATTTTATCTTAAAGAATAGTTATTTATATGCTTTTGTTAAGTACAATATATAAATAAGTATAATTGCTTACATACTTATTCCATTCTAATTTATAAACTCCTTAAAATAAATGCATAGTTGGGCCTTCTGTGAAATATTCAGCACAACTTCTAATACAGATTAGATTCCCAATAAATACTTTTTTTTTTTTTTCTGATCACTGTTTTTTATAATATTTTGGAAGTGTTTGGGAGAAAAATCCCAGCTATGGTTAAACTTTTCAAGTAGTTTCTCTATGGGTCCTGGGACATGAATTCCTCTATACTGTAATACAATAGACATTTATTAAGTGCCTGCCATGTTCAAGCTTTGTTGGCATTGGGGGCACAGATGAAAAAGTATGGACTCTAGGAACTTAGAATGCAATAAAGGGCATTAGATATGTATACAAATACATGGGATATAAGATACCATATTTTGGAAACAAAATCCTGAATCCCAAATAAGGGCACATATAATGATAAACAACCTCAGGATGTGTGAAGCAGTTTAAGCTTTTTTTTTTTTTTTTAATAATAGCTTTTTATTCTTCAAAATGCATACAGAAGTAATTTTCAACATGCAGTTTAAACTTTTAATACATTCTAGCTGAAGTGGGTGTGAAAACTAAAAAGAGCTCACACATGTGTTTACAAAAGGCAGAGCCTAGCCTTTTATCCCTGATCCTGATTGTGGATCCCTCTTCCATTCCCCATTGTCTGGGAAGATGAGCTTAACATACTTTCCCAATTCTCTTACAACATGTGCTCCTTAATATGTCCTCCCTCCCGTTACCTAGGGTGTATGAAACTAATGAGCCTTAGCTCCTCCTGAGGAGAAGCTAATATCTATGAAGCAGTTAAACATGCATATTCTAGCTAAGCTATGATCTCTGTCTTTTTTTTTTTAAACCATACAACTAGTTCTGTCCAGTTTTCCCTAGTTCAACTGGGTTCAGGAGCTCCCTTGCTCATGTTCCAATCTTCTGGATTTCCTCCACTATAGAAACAGCTTCTTGTGTCTTACACATATGATCAAAACGGAGGGTAGATGCAGCCAGAATTCTTGAAGGAAATTTAAGTAGATCACTTTCAGGTGAGAGGAGAGTAGACAAGGCTTCTTAGGAGGAGCAGCAGCACAGAACCTTGAAGGAACAGAGATTCTGAGAGTCAGACATATCAATGGGGCATGACCTAGTGAAATGAATGGGGACTAGAGAAGGCAGGGGAAGAATTGGTATTAGACCTAATGGCCTTGGTAGTACCAGCTTTGCTACATCTTCCCTCCTTTCTCAGTATAAATGTAGTTGACAGCATTCTTGGTCAGTGGATAAGCTTCCTTACAAACATATTTTCCCCCTTTGTTGTCAGGAGCCTAACTTGCTATCGCAGACACTGGTATGGGAAAGCTGATCATAATATCTGAACTATGTATAGCTACTTGTTGACGTTCAGCATCTTCTCTTTAAAAAAAAATAGATGTTGGTGATACCAGTTTTCCCCATATTTCTTCATTTTCCCCCTCTCAGCAAACCATCCCATATAACAGAACTTTTTTAATGAAAAAAACAAGAAAAAATTTGTTTAGTGATTAATACATTGAAAAAATGCTGAAAATATATGCATTGTTCCACCTCTTCAAAAGAATGGTAAAGATATATTCTTATATCTTATATCTCTTCTTTGAGGTTATGCTTGCTTTTTATAATTTTGCAATATCTATTTTAGATTGTTTTGTTTGAAATTCTTTCCATTTCCATTGTCATTGTGTTATTTCTTAGCTTTGCTTACTTTACTGTGCCTAAGTTTGTGTTTAGTCTTTCTGTGCTTCTTTGTATCCATACATTTATTGTTTCTTATAGCACAGTAATATTCCACTACATTCATGTACAACAATTTTAGTAATTCCTCAGTTTATGGACTTTATTTTCAGTTCTTTGCTATCCTCAAAAATGTTGCTATAAATGTATTGGTGTATATTGGGACTTTCTTTTTGTCACTTATGTCTTTGGAAAATATATAATAGTGGAATCTTATTGTAATGTTTGCTTAGTTGCAAATTACATTCTAAAATGATTCATAATTTCAAAAATTAATGTGCTTATTTTTCTACAGATTTTCCAACATTGATTTTTTTCCTATTCTTTGTCATTGTTGTTTAACCCTGAATTGTTTTGATTTTATTTCTTTCTCATGGTTCTTATGGTTTCATTAGTTTTTAATTTATCTTTTGAGAATTGTAAACTGTTCATATTATTTAATCACTTATCTGTTAGAGAATTGGTTTTGGTCTTAAATGTTTCTCTTAGTTGTTTATCTTGAATACCAAAACATTATTTGAAAAATTAGATTTTTTTTCCATTTGACTACTTTTCTTCTTATTTTAGATACATTAATTAATTTTTGATTTCTTCTGATTCTGCTCCCGTATAAATAGGACAAGTAGAAAACAGTTAGTAAATCTGAATGTTTATAGATTCCTAGACATGTAACTAAGGAGAGTAGCACACATTCCTGTTTAACCATACCAGAATTTTTTTCTTCCAAATTTTATACTGAGTGGATTGCTATAAGTATCCTAAAATTTCTTTTAAGAATTCTAGATAGTATAATCAGTTTTATATGTCACTTTTCACTAACATCATCTTGCCAAAACCATAGAGAGTGCTGTGATACTTTTCCATTTTACAGGGGGTTTTGTGGCATCTTTTTTTTTTTTTTTTTTTTTTAAATTTTGTTATCTTAGAGTCTTCTAAGTATTACTAGACGAAGGTCATTATTTTCAATTTGTAGATCTTGAAAACTAAGCTAGAGAAGTGGTGATATTCTTTTCATTATATATAATTATTGTTAGAAATATAAATAAAAGCTTAAAAATCCAGATTTCCTGACTGAATTTATGGAACCATTGACCTTCTGCTTGGCTGAAACAGTGAAATTTAAATTTTCTTGAAAAAAAAAAAGACATATTAAATTTAAGCTGACAGCCATATGGTGGCTCTTCTTTCTGTTCTGTCTGTCTGCTGAGGCCTGGCCATAACCTGAAATTGAATTTCCATTGTCTGACTCTTGTCTTCTAGATCTTTAAAGCAAAGGAAGCCATGACAGGAGTCAAAGATGGAAAGAACATCTTCAGTGGCTTATCTACTGGAGAACCTGGCTTGGCCCATCATCGGCAGAAGCGCCTGCAGGATCACGGCAAGGAAAGAAAAGAGCTGTTATCCAAATCTACTTTCCAGGTATGAGCCTCTATCGCCATAAGAGCCACCAACTATTCTTCTATATATTCCCTTATCAATTGTAGATTATCCCTTACAACTCAAATTTTATTTATTAAATATGTTCTGATTTCTAAGTCATGTAGAAATATTTGTTGTCTTTTTCTTCATTTTGTTTATAAAGGATTGTTTTTGCTTAACTAATTTAAACTGAATTTTGTTTGATGGTTCATTAGAGGGCATTTTTTGGTATTTTCTTTCCTCCCTGTCCCTCTTTTTTTTTTTTTTTTTTGGTTTGGTTCTTTTCCATACTAGCATAGTATGATTGTTGGCTCTCTATATAATATTTCTTTACAAGTTTATTTGTACAGAATTTAGGAAGGACTCCTGTACTGTCCCCATACTTAGTTGATCATAAGGATTATAGCAGCTTCACCTATTATGTGTTTGGTCTGCTCTTATCAGCAATAAAAACTTAGGTCTTTGATGTTTGTGAAAAAGCATAGGGACAGGGTCTCCATGTTTGACAAATTGGTTGAGGAGATAATTAAGGGCAAATGGTATTGGGTTGCACTTAATGCTGCAGTAATCTATCACAGTTGGGTAAGATAGAATAATTGCTTTGGGGAAATAGAACCATGTCACCAGCCATGCAGAGACTTGCCCACAATGACCCATCTTCCTGAGTAAAGGCCTGAAGGAGGTGGGGACATCTGTAGAAGCCAAACCTCGAGCCCAGCTCTTCCTAAACTTTCTTTAAAAATACCCCCTTGAGTTGTTGAGGGTGGGCTCCCAATATGGAGATATTTCTTTATACCTCAATTAGGATAGCTCTGAAAAGAACTTTTTAAAATTCAAAAATTCACTCTCCAAGGGAGACTGAAAGTTTGTCATTGCCAGCTTGACTAAACTATAGCATGCAGGAAGCAAAGTAACGTGCAGTAAGAAAGGCTGGAACATTAGGGCGGGCTCAGGTTGTGAGTCACAAATAGAGACTGAAATAGAGTGTAGATATCCTCTATATCTTACTCATTTCATTTGCTTGAGTTAGTGTCCAGAGAAGAAAACAGAAGTTAGTGGACCAGAGGCAGAACCTTCCCTAGAGCTTCACATTGACCAAGCAGACATGACTACTAGAACTTCTGGAGCTGGCATAGAAGGGAGTGGCTTTCGACCTGAGGAGCCTTTCATTGTATTGAGCCAGGAGGAATATGGTGAACATCATTCTTCCATCATGCATTGCAGGTGAGTAACTGGCCTAGGAACAGCATAGAGATATCAGCCTATAGAATACCAGCTCATTGTCAAGACGGTCTTTACTCCTCTAACTAGAATTTTCTGCTTTCAAGGTAGCTAATAGAAACTGTTACCTGACATTGTAAGGAAGGAAGTGAAGACTGATGATGAGAATGGGAAATTATTAGCGGGAAGTTGCAATATTATCCCCAAGATGTAAAAAAAAAAAAAAAATAGAATTCTAGGAATTCAGAAGTCTTCAGGCTCCATCTTGCAAAGAGATTTAATTAAAATGATGGTGCTTTAAGGTCCTTTTCAGTATCATGATATCATGATTATGATTTTAATAAATTACCTACTTAAATCTAATTAAGGAATCATAGAAATTCAGGTTAGAAGGAACTGTAATTGTCATGTGCTTCAGTCTTCTCCCAAATTATGAATTTGAACTGCAGTAAATGACAAGGGTCATTTCCCCCCCTCCCCCATTTGAGATCTTTTGCAGAAAGTTATTTATTTACTACTTTAAAAGGCATCTAATTCCATTTTTGACAACTGATTGACAAGTAACATTTTCTTATATTTAGTCAAAATTGCTATTCTTGTGACTTCTACCAATTGGTCCAGTTTCAGCTTTCTAGAGCCAAGTAGAACAAATAATTCCTTTCATTTCTACATGTTAATAGTATTACGTGACTATTCCTCTTTATCTTCTTTTTTAATCTAGAAAGGTCCCAAGGAAATGACTTTCTATTTCCTTCTAAAGAATAGAGTATTGGGAGTGAGAACAGAAAAAGCTGTGACTTGATGGTACAAGTCTTTTCAATTGTGATAGGAGCTGAGAGAGAAACTGAGAAGAGTGATTAGTTAAAGCTTTTGTTTTCTTAGGATATATTAGGGATTTTATTAGGAATGAGTAATTCTTAGGTTCTTAGAATTTAGGATTTTCTTTGTGCTGGATTCTTAAATTTAGATAATTTAAGATACTACATTATTAATTAAATTTAAGCTTCCAGTATTATCCCTAACAAACAGAAAGTGATCTAAACTTTGTTAAGAAGAATTGCAAAGTCAAAGAAGGAGGACACTGCCGTTTATATATATATTCTTTTTCTCCTTTAGAGTGGACTGTTCTGGGAGAAGAGTTGCTAGCTTAGATGTGGATGGAGTTATCAAGGTTTGGTCTTTCAATCCTATCATGCAGACTAAAGCTTCTTCTATTTCCAAGTCACCCCTTCTTTCTTTAGAATGGGCCACTAAACGGGACAGACTGGTAAGTAATATTATTACCTGAGTTGTCATTTTTGCAGTCTTTGAATTTTCAAAAGCCAGTAGAGTTCTTAAAGTTCACTTCCTTCCTACCTGGTTAAAGAAGCCTCCTCTCCCAGTTCAAATCTGGCCACAGATACTTCTAGACAGCGTGACCCTAAGCAAGGAACTTCACCCTGTCTGCCTCAGTTTCCTCATCTGTAAAATGAGTAGAAAAGGAAACAGCAAAGCACTCTAGGGTCTCTGCCAAGAAAACAAATGGGGTCTCAAAGGATCAGACATGACTGAACAACAGTAAGCCCAACTCTGGACCATGAATTAAAGAGCCCAAGCGTTCGTGGGTATTCAGCCATCTTCTAAATTAAAAAAATAAATGAGATGATAAAAAGTTTTCCTCTCAGGTGTCTCAGCAGATAGAGCACTGGGCCTAGAGTAAGAAAGACCGAAGTTGGTGTCTGACCCTAAGACATTTAACTATGTGAACCTGGGCAAGCCACTGTCCTGCTTGCCTTAATCCACTGGAGAAGGAGTTGGCAAACTGCTCTAGTGTCTTTGCCAAGAAAGCTCCATAGACAGTATTGGTTGGACATAGCCCCACAACAGCCCTTCCAGATATATCTATATCTATATCTATATCTATATCTATATCTATATCTATATCTATATCTATATATATGTATGTATGTATAGGTATATGTATATGTGTGTATATATGTATGTATGTATGTATATGTACGTACATATACATATACACACACCCTTCGACTACATTGTCTTCATTTACAGATACATATGTGTATACATACATATGTGTGTGTTTTGTGTGTGTGTGTGTGTGTGTGTGTGTATTTATTTATTTATTTATTCTTTGACTACATTGCCTTTATTTCTTCTAGTCCCTTCCTATGTTGATCTTTTATTTATATTTGAATTATAGTTTACTTGTATAAAAATGTTGGGCTAGTGTGGAAGCTTCATAGAAGCCTTCACTTGGCCTAGGTTCATACAAGATCTAGAAAAGACCATAACACCCTTAGCAAATGTTACTGACTTTGTTCTTTTTCTTTTTTCTCTTTCACTTTTCACCTCATCAGCTTTTACTGGGAAGTGGAGCAGGGACTGTGCGTCTTTATGACACGGAAGCCAAGAAGAATCTCTGTGAGATCAGTATCAATGACGACATGCCTAGGTGAGCAAAGAACAGTTCCCTTCCCATGTATGTAGTTAGGGGAAAAGGTCAATTTATTTTTCCATCATGTTCATGTTGGAATATATCCCTCTCCACTTTTATCCCTTGTAAAAGAATAAAAAAGATAACAGTTCAGCAGAAGTAACCTGCATATTAACAATCCGACAAGATGTACAGTATTCCACATTGGAAGTTTCCTACATTTCCAGTGAAGTAAGGAAAGCATAGTTTTTCATCTCTTCTTTGAGGACAAATTTGCTATTTAATGATTATAGCACTCATTGTGTGTGAGAGAGGTACTTTTCATTTATACTTCATGCATTGTTACATTTATTATTTTCCTGGTTCAGCTGACTTTAATTTGCATCAGTTAGTGTTAGGTCTTTTTCCATGTCTTTACATGTAATCCATTTCAGTCTGAACAATTCTAATTGTTAGAAAATTTTTCCTTAAGATAATCAAAATACCCCTCCAGAAATTTGTACCCATTAGCTTTTTGAGTAATCAATATGAGTCTAATCTCTCCTCCACATGACAACTTTAGAAATACTTAAAGGTCATGCCAGCCTAAACCTTGTTCATCCATATGATTGCTTTATTTCTAGTTTTTAGCAAAAGGTGTCTCAATATTTTGATGTATATAGTACCTACATTTCTCTTTTTGATCTTTTTTCTCCTATTCATTCTTTTTCAAGAAATTTTTTTATTATTTTCTACTGCATCCAACCAACCCCTTTATAAAAATCCACCCAATATAATAAAGAATAAAAAACAGTTCAATCAACCTAAGCTATACATGAAAAGAGTGAAAGTGACATTTGTAGTATTCTATATCCTCAGTCTCCTAGCTTCACAAAAAAGTATGGGAAAAACTTTCTTATACCTTTTTTGGGAAGGAACAAGCTTGGTCACTGTAACTTCACAAGATCCAGCTTTGATTGTTTTATTGGCTATTTCCATTTATATTGTTGTTGTCATTCTCTATGTTGTTTTCTTGGTTTTGCTTCAGTTCATATAAGTCTTCCTATGTTTACATGTAACAACTTGCAGGCCACCCTCCCAAAAGAGAGGCATATACTTTATTTCCAGTTCTTTGTTATTAATGTTTCTCTACATTTTAGTTTCTGTAGAAATTCTCTTCTTACCACTGGCATTTAAAAATTTTTTATCTTAATTATATTTCATTGCTTTAATCAGTTAAATATCTGCTTCTTCATTCTCCCTTCCTTCTCCCTGCCCACTCTCTGCCATCCCAGCCACCCAAATAGTGAAAGAAAAGCAAAACCTCTGTTACAAATAACATATAGTCAAACAAAACAAATTTCTGCTTTTGCTACCTTCAAAAAAAAAAAGGAAGATAGCATTTTGGACCCTGAGACTTTTTGTTGAGTATCAGAATTCCTAATTCTTTCAAAGTTATCTATCTTTACTATGCCATTGTTATTGTATAAATCCTTTATATACCATAACTTGTAGCTATGCTCTATTCACTATTAAGGATATAGTTTGGGAATCAGGTTTTCATACTAGAAGTATCACTTTCTGTTCCTCAGAGCTTAATCTGGGTCCTAGGATTTGACCTTGTTAGAAGCAGGTGAATTACAGAATCTCAAAACTGGAAGGGACCCCCCCAAATTATCAAGTTCCACCTCTATAAGAGCACTCTTAACAAGTGGCTGTTTGGCTTCTCCTTGGAAAGATCCTATGACTGGGAATTCATGAAACCCCATAGGCAATCCATCCCAATTCTGGACAAATCTAAGTGGCAAGAAGTTTCTTCTTAAAGTAACCAAAATCTCTTTCTAGTAATTTATACCCACTATTACTCCATAGCTCCTTTAGTTGACATTCATGGCATGTTTTGCCTTAATTGCTCTTTCCTGGATATTTTCTAGCTAATTTGTATTACTTCTAAAATGTGGTTCCTGGTATTAGAATGTTTTAGATGTGGTCTGCCCAGAGAGCAATTTGGTGGGAGTCTCTTATTTGGATGCTCTTTTGTTAATAATAAATGTAATAGAACATTATTATTCTATAAGAAATGATGAGTAGACTGATTTCAGAAAAGCCTGGAAAGACCTACATAAACTGATGCTTCGTAAAGAACCAAGAGGACATTGTACACAGCAACAACAAAATTATGTGACGAACAGCTGTGAAGGACTTGGCTCTGTTAAACAATGAGGTGATTTAAGGCAATTCCAATAGCCTCTCTACATCCAGAGAGAGAATTATGGAGACTGAATGTGGATCCCAACATAGTATTTTCACTTTTGTTTTTTTTTTATTTGCATGTTGTTTTCTTTCCCTGATGTTTTTCTTTTCTTTCACCTTTTGATGTGCTTTTTCTTGTGCATCATGACAAATATGGAAACATGTTTAGAACAATTGCATATGTTTAACCTATTGGTTAAACTTATTGGATTATTTGCTGTATATAGGAGGGAGTAGGGGAAGGGAGGGAGAAAAATTTGGTGAAACGCAGGGTTTTGCACAGGTAATGTTGAAAACTTTGCATATATTTGGAAAAATAAAAAGCTATTAAAATGAATTTCATTAACTAAACTTAATGGCAAAAAATATAATCTAAGATGAAATAAGCATTTACGTTTGCTACGTTACATTGCTGACTCATTTTGAATTTGTAGTCCACTAAATCCATTGACTTCTTTTCTAATGAATTGCTTTCGAGTTGTATCTTCTCTTTCTTGTTCTTGTGCAATTGTTTATTTTAAACCCAAGATCAGCATTTTATATTTATATGCAATTTCAATTTGTTAAGTACCATCTGCTATTTTAGCCTGTAAAAATCTTTTGAATTGTTTTTGTTACTTAACTTATTAGTTAAAATATTGTGAGAGACTTTGTTGTACACCTTGCTAAAATTCCAGATGCAGTGGGTCTACATCATTCCTGGAATCTAGTAGTCTAGTAGCACTATGAAAAAGGAAAGGAGGTTATTTTGGAATGACTGAGTCTTATTACCTCTTCTTAAAACTTTTAAAAGTAAATTTAATAAGCAACAGCAAATTAAATACATATAGAAAATATGTAAAATCTTACATAAAACTTTAGCATTTAATTAAATGTAATTAAATGAATTAACAAGTAACAAGCACAAAATGAATTTGCTCCATATCCCTTTGTAAGTTTATCTGAAATTCTCATACTTGGGGCTTACTTATCTTAAAAAAAAAAAAAAAAAAAAAAAAAAAAAAGGTAATTTTAGTGTACATGCGATTCAACTTCTGTTCATCTTGTATTGTGTCACTTTGTACAAATCTTTGAATATTTTGTTATAACTTTTATGTTAGCATAGTATTCTAATATATGATTGTACTATAACTCTTCTAGCCATTCATCCAAATGTTATTAGGGAAAAGCATTTCCAATTGTCTTGTATTACAAATGATCCAGTTATTAATTTTTTTGTATAGTTCTCCTTTTACCTTTTTATGAATTTTTTAGGATCAAGTTTTAGCAATTGAATTTCTGGGTCAAAAGATATGATGGGGGCAGCTAGGTGGTGCAGTGGAAAAAGCACTAGTCCTGAAATCAGGAGAACCTGAATGTGGCCTCAGGCACTTAACACTTCCTTGCTGTGTGACCCTGGGCAAGTCATTTAACCCCCCAAAAAACAAACAAATATGATCAATTTCTTTTTGGTTATTCTCCATAATCCATCTTTTGAGAAAAATTAACAAACAGGCCTTTAATAAATTAGCTTGCTTGTGGCTTTAAAAATCTACTTTATTTCCCTTTTTTTGAAAATTGGGACATTTTGAGTCTCTTCAGTACTATTCTGGCCTCCCCTTTTGCCAAAACAAATACTAAGAACAGTGATTTAGCAATCATATTTGCAAATTCAGTCTCCTGAGATTAGATCATGCTAGTCAAGTGACTTGAACTTATTTAAGGGTGGTTAGCTGTTCTCTTATTATCTTGGGTTTCAATTCTTTGAACCATTTTTGTCCTTTCCTTTGATATTGAAAAGTGAAGGAAAATAGGAGTGATATTTTTCCTATGTTCTTTCCATTGCTCATTATTGCCCTTCGATTTCATCATCATTGACCTTCTTGTCATTGAAAATAACTTTTTAAAAGGCATTATTTATTGTCTTTGTTATTTGTCACAAACTCCAGCTTGTTTTGGATTTTAGTATTTCTGATTCTATTCTCATAGGACATTGTAGGTCTTTTTTTGTTTTTCAATTGTCTGCCCCTATTTAAATGCCATTTTTATAATGTAAGTATTGATGAGCTCCTCATCCACATTGATCTTCTCTCTAGGTACTTCTCCTTTTTTTCCTTATAAGGCTCGTTTGTGATTCTATCCTCAGAATTCATTTTTCAATCTCCCACCTCTTTCAAACTGATTTTCCTTTTAGAGAATTCTGTAGATTATCCTGTGGAATCCTATATTAATCTCTGAACTCTTTGAGATCTGTTCTCTTAAAGTTCAAAGAGCAAGTCAAACTCTGCCTGGCATTTCCTTCCTTATTTCAGTCTCTAAGGTGGCATGCCCTTTGCCATCATGCAGAGTTCCTGTTGTTTACTTTCTTTCAACAAATTTTTTCTTAGCAATCATGGTCAGATTTAGAATCTCAGAGCCATGAATTATTTTCTCTTTTTTTTGAAAGATCTTTTGTGGGCGAGGAATCTGATTGAGCTTCTTGTTCATTGTAGGATCCTGTCACTTGCCTGTAGCCCCAGTGGGACCTCTTTCGTCTGTTCAGCTGCAGCCCCCAGCCTCATTTCACAGATGGACTACACAGCACTAGACAGTAGCATCAAAGGCATGAACCAGGTTCCTGGCAAACTCTTGCTGTGGGACACTAAGACCATGAAGCAGCAGGTACATACGTGGTCTTTCCCTGGATGTCTGAGCTGTTCATGGCAGCCTCTTAGCCATGTCTCTTGCTATGGCAGAGTCTCAGGCAGGGAATTAGCAGGTTTCGGTGACAGTAAGAGCAGCAGTGTCACTCCTTATTACAATAAGCAGATTGCCTTATTTAGGTGCTAGTTCTTATGAATATAAACAGAAAAAACATCTGGTTTCACATTAATTTAATATTTATTAATGCTCTCAAACTGTGAAAAAATTTTATGAGGTGAGAATGTGTCAGTATTCAAGTGGATGTTGAGATCAGTCTTGCAGTAATTTCACTCATTTTGAAGTCAGCCACAAACTTAGATGTACAAACAAGATACCTAATGTAGAACTATGTGTAAGTTAAAATAGAAATAATTAATAGCAAGAAATTAAAGGGGATTTTCCTGGGAGATAGAAAAAACTATAAGAAGCATATAAAAGAACTAAAGAATTATAGGAGTCTAGGGCTATTTAAAATAAAAAGGGACAGGCATTGTATGTTTAATGATCCATGAAGACTTAATTGTATGACAGCTCACTACAATAACTAATATCCATAATGGTAACTAACTCATCAAGAAAAGTTTAAATGAGGTTCAGTGTAATCTCTTTAAGAAGGTAGGAAAGGGGCCAGTACATTTAAGGAAAATGTCTCCCCAGAGAATTTTGGAGCTTAAAGTGGGTAAGCTGAGGGATTTGGAAAATTCACTTATTTGGCACATTCCATTTTCTTGAATTCACTAGATAAATAAGGCATTAATATGACTAAACAGTCTCTAGCTTTAAAAATGACTTGTTTTCCAGATGTTCATTGGTAAACCAGTTTTTAATTTTGATAATGCTTTCTCAAAGAAACTGCATTATAAACCATTTAGGTTCATAGACTAGCTTACAAAGACCTTATAACTGAAATACATAAAATAAAATTATTAATAAAAAATGAAAATGAAAACTAGATTCTTGCAGATGTAGAGTTCAGATCATTTGGAACTAAATGGCTTTTGTGAGTTGATCTGGGAACTTATAACCATATATAATGTTCCTTTCAGTAAAAGTGTTTTGTAAGGAGGTAATATAGGATTCTACTAACTTACTCCCTCTTTTCTTTGGCAAAAATATCACAAACTGTTGGTTTTAGTATATATGGGATATTGATGGCTGTGACAAAAGGTAGCAGATGAATTGTCAATATTCTTACCCTAAGCCCCATTGGAAATCTGATTTTATCTTAAGTGAGTGTTTTAGCTCTGAATGTTTTGCTTCTTATTCAGGGTCATATAGCTGGAAAGCCAAAAAAAATAAGATTATTTTTCCCTCTTTATTTTGTAAGAAAATTCACTATCATAGTCAAGAAAAAGGAAAGGGTAAAACAAATTAGTAGTATATAATTTCCTTTTCCAAAGTCTTTAAAGCATAAAAGAGATAATAAAGCCCTGTGAGAGACGGAGTAACTTTAATCTTTATTTCTGTATCCTCATTTTCTAGAACATAGAAGATAATTTATTCAATTGTCTTAGTTTCCCTGGCTTCTTTCAAGTCTAAATTCAGGCCTTACATTCTGCAGGAGCTCTCTTCCTTTCTCTCCTCTCCTTTTTCCCTTCCTCTCCCTCCCTCCTTTTTCTCTCCTTTCCTCCCCCACCCCACCCTGATGCCTTCTCCTTTCAGATCACTGTAAATAGCTGGTATATACCTAATTATTTACATGTTGTCTCACTTTACTCCTGATACTTAGTACAAGGAAAGTGGGCAGTCACTGAGTGAATGCTTCAGTAATGCTGTTAATTCCCTCTGACACTTACTGCCCATGTGGTCATGGGAGGGAGAATGTGAGGGGGGGAGGGTGTTGGGGAGTCATTTAACTTCATGGGACCATTGGCAGAACTAGATAGATTGCAGAAGAGTTACTGATTTGTTTTGTTAGAGGAAATTTCTTATACATGGAAATAATGGCTTCAGAAAAAAAAAATTAGGTTATGTTTTTTCAGTACCTACCTCAATTATTATATGTATTAACTGGGCTGGAACCAACCTCTAACTCCTAGGTTGCCAAAGCTGAGCAGAGCAGGCTAGAGACGAGAGTCAGGGATCAGACAAGTTTAATTTCAAAGTGAGGAAAGTAGTTACAAGCAGAAGTATGAGTAGATGGGTTTAACTTGGTGGGGCAAAGGCAGTGCTGTATATCATAAAAGTGGGCTAGACTGTGACATAATCATTTTTAGTTCTTGAGTAGCACTTCCCAAGCAAGCTCATTCCTGGACAGTTCAGGTGTTTCGGGGTTCTGTTGGAACTCACTCCAACTTGATTGTGGAGGAGTACAGAACCAGAATTAGTGTGGTGGGAATAGGAGTGCAGACACTTAGTTCTTTGGTAGCTACAAAAAACAGGGATTGTGAACATGTCGAGATGGGATATATCACTTGCTTCTGCCACTCAGACCCTGTAATATAGAAGGAGCTTTCCCTTGGAGAATACCTGGTGCTGATCAAAGCACTTTGTTAGAGAGTGAGATTGTTATACCAACCTCAGGACACCTCCTGCTTGCTGGGTCTTAACCCTGCAACATGTGAAAAGTACTTTGTAAACCTTAAAGTTCAGTATGAGTTACTATTAATAATAAGAATGAATTGGGGATTTTGGGTTTTTTTAATTTTTTAATTTAAAAAATATTACTTTTTTATTGTAATAGTATTTTATTTTTTCCAAATACATTTAAAAAGTTTCAAAATCTTTGCAAAACTTTGTGTTCCAAATTTTTCCCCCTCTCCCCAAAATAGCATGTAATTCAGTGTAGGTGAAACATGTGCAGTTTTTCTAAACATCTTTCCATATTTGTAAAAATCCAAACAACAATAACAAAAAGATGGAAATACCATACATATTATCCACATTCATTCTCCATAGTTCTCTCTCTGGATCTAGATGGCATTTTCTATCTCTAAATCTGTTAGAATTGCCTTAAATTACCTCATTGTTGAAAAGAACCAAGTCCATCACAGTTGATTATCAGATAATCTTGTTGGTGTGTACAATGGTCATTTGGTTCTGCTCTTTTCACTCAGCATCAGTTCCTGTAAGCTTTTCCAGGCCTTTCTGAAATTAGTCTACTCATAGTTTCTTATAGAACAATAATATTCCATATTATACCATCACTCATTCAGCCATTTGATGGGCATCCATTCAATTTCCAGTTTCTAGTCACTACAAAAAGGGCTGCCACAAACATTTTTTCTTCCTTTAAGATCTCTTTGCAATATAAGCCCAGCAGAAACACTGCTGGATCAAAGGATATGCACAGTTTGATAACTTTTTGAGCATAGTTTCAAATTGGTAAATTTTATTTTTAGACATGACAACACAATCACCAAGGCATGGACTGGTTCATTTTAGAAAGAGCACAAAGGATTTGGAGTCAGAAAACCTTGATTTGATTTCTGAATCTGCTACTCTTACAGCTTATAACATATATTAGGCAAGTTCCTTAACCTCTGAAGGCCACAGTTTCTTCAATGGTAAAACCAGGAACTTGGTTTCTATGATCTCTCTGGTCCCTTTCTAGCTCCAAGTCTATCATCCTGTGCAGTATCTGTGGTGAACTTGCCCCAACAGATGTTGGGGAGTCTCAGGAAAGACTATTCATCACAGTACAGAAGCTGATTGCAGTATAATTCACAATCACTTTGGCCAGGGCAGTGATTCTTAGTGCCTCTCTCAGCAGGTTGTACATTGTACTTGGGAGAGCAAGCTAACATCTATTGATAATTCTTTCTTACAGCTCCAGTTCTCCCTGGATCCAGATCCCATTGCTATTAATTGTACTGCTTTCAACCACAATGGGAACTTGCTGGTCACAGGGGCAGCTGATGGTGCAATTCGACTCTTTGGTGAGTGGTTCTATTCAGGGAGATTCATGTCTTGATTATCTCAGAGTGTGACTTAGACTCTGGGTCCATGAGGATGGAAGCACAATCAAGGCTCAGTCTGTGGGGCTGCAGTAAGATCCTGGGTGCTTTTTGGCCTATGTGCTTTTGCATAGTATAAGCTTTCTTCTGGTGAAACATGCATGTGGATCAGTGGGGAGGTGGGAGGAGTTGAGAGGTATAGTGAGGTTATTGCTTCTCAGGGATTGCCTTGGTCCTCAGCTGATCTGTGACCCAGTGAGATATGCATTTGATCCTGAAGCTGAAAGTGCTCTTCTGCTTACTTGTGCTTGAGGGCTTAACTACCTCTTACCTCCTCTCTGTAAATTTATTCTACATAGAAGAAAAGAAGGCAGAATAGTGAAATGCAAGGAAAAGTGTGAGTTTACCTTTGGTGGTTCCTTTTTCAATTATATATATTTTTGACAGATTTTCAGTCTGAATAGACAACCCTTAGTTCCCAGCTGTTCATAGATTTATAAGACTCTGTTTTGTTTGAGGGGCCATCACTTCTTCCCAGGGACATGTTTCCTAACTTCTTTCATTCAGGAAGGGCAGTAGGAAATCACTCACTAAAAACAAAACACCTGGTCTTTGAACTTGGAGTAAGAAATCTTGATGTTGAGTCTTGGCTCTGACATTACTGTGACCTACAAAATGAGGAGATTATTGATCTCTAGAGTCTCTTCCAGTTTTCACATTCTTTGATCTAGAAGAAGACAGGAGCAGAACTATTGGATGAGGTCCTAAGGCCAGCTCTTTACACATTGTCTTAGGAAGGAGGGTCTCTTAAGTATTAAAGTATAGTGGCTTAGGAACATTGACTAAAAGGGCCAGTTCTGTAACTTGTTTTTTCAGATATGCAGCAGCATGAATGTGCCATGAGCTGGAAAGCTCATAGTGGGGAAGTCTATTCTGTGGAATTTAGTTACGATGAAAATACTGTATACAGCATTGGAGAGGATGGAAAGGTAGGTTGGATTGTGGGATTGTTGGGTAGAGGGTTGAAATACCCCTTAGGGAAAACCTGCTTGTCTTGAGTTGTATTAGCAGTGATGATATTCATGACTGAGTAATTTTATTAACCCAGAAAAATTAATGTGCTCCCTCATAGGGATGGGGATGGGTTCTCATGGATTCTAAAGGTAACCATTTGCTTCCTCTTTTGCTTCTCTCTTCTTCAATAAAAGTAGCCCATATATTACTGTAGGTGGCAGAAATCAACATCATAGTTCTGTGAAGGGATTCAAGTAACTCTTTCTGCTATTGTGGCCCTCTTGTAAACTGCCCAGATCCCTGAAACATTTTTTTAACCTGGCTTAACTTGCTTCTTAGTGCCAAATTTTTAGGAAGGAGATAGATTTACTAAATTTGGCTTACTAAATTTGGTTTCCATTAAGCCAGAGTAACACCAGAGGTACTTCTGGTGGCTCTGATGATCTCTGTGCTGCTTCTGGTGCCAGATGCTCTTTATTTAAATAATCTTAAGTAAGATACTCCTGCTAAATGGGGTGAGAAAATAGAAATTTTTATTTTTTATATTATATATATTCTCCACTGTATTCTTTCTCTCTTTGCTTCGCTCCTTCCATAGAACCCCACCTAATAAAGAATTTTTTTTTAAAAGAGGAAAGTAAAAAATATTTAGCAAAATTAACCAACATAATTGCAAATATCTAATATGTGAAATAATCCACACCCATTGTCCCCGTCCCCATCTCTCCAGAGAAATCTGGAGAGCTATTTTCTCATATCTCTTTGGGACTAAGCTTAGACATGATAACTTTACCACCATTCATTTTTGATTAAAGTGTTTTGTTGTTCTTTAAGTTCCTGCTGTCATAGTTATCATGTAGGTTGTTTTCCTAGTTCTGTTTCATTTTTAGAAGCTTTCTTCTTATTCTTTGTAATTACAGTTTATTCAATGGAACATCCACAAGAGTGGCCAGAAAGTATCTGAATATTCCCTTCCCATGGATGCCACAGGCCCCTTTGTGTTGTCGGGTTACAGTGGATACAAGCAAGTCCAAATTCCACGGGGTCGTCTCTTTGCATTTGATTCTGAGGGAAATTACATGCTGACTTGTTCTGCTACAGGGGGCATCATCTATAAGGTAACATGGTTGAAATAATAATTCCTGAGTGTTTCTCTTGAAGGTCTCAAAGTACTTTGGAGATCTACATCTATCTTCTTGTGATCTTTTGGGTGGATGGATACCCTTTATCTGGATTTCTGCCTCATCTGCATTTGCACTTTGGCTGCCTGCATCAGTGCTTGGTACTTCTGGGATTCTTTGTATCAATATTGTGCTACCAGGAACCACCTGACAGTGGCTGCTGGAGTTCCAACCCAGATCTGCAGAATGGATCTCCCCGTGTGAGAAGATGATGCAAGGAGACTGAGACAACAGTTGCTATTCTCTGACCTCTCTCCTCTTCCCTCTGTCTCCAATTTATTTCATTCCCAGTCTGCAACACTTGTGTCAGCAAAGGCTGCCCTGCAACTCCTTCAGATGTTATGATTCACAGCTGTAGAAGCTCTTGGAAAATTGACCTGTCCCTTAATATATCGGAGCCGCTCTGCCCATGTCTTTTGATCTGGCTGGGATTTTGGGGAAGAGACAGAGGAGTGCTCTTGCAGAGTTGAGACAACATGTGGGGAAAAGAGCTTTGGGCTGATATCCATCACTAACTAGCAGCTGCCTGATCTTGGGCAAAGGAATGTTAATTTTAAAAAATGAAAGTAGTTCAGAAAAGTATGTTGGAATCAAAGTCCTAAACAAATGAAATATGTTATATCACTTTCATAAATGAGCCTGATATAGGCTCATTAATAACATGGCCTTAGTGGTTATAAACATATGATAATCTTTTATCAGGATAGAAATCTCCTAATGATATGACGAATGCTAGAACTATTTTTCTACTTGATACATTTTCTACGTTTGTAAGATATTATATTTAAGCTCTACACACTAATTCTTTATGATTGGTGGGAAGGAGGTGAGGGTTTATATCTATTCTGGAAAGCCAAACCAGAGTCCTCAGGGATCCTTGCTCAGGTTAAGTATGTATGTTCACAATAAAAGTAAAGTTTGGTGATTTAAAGCAAGCAATCCAACTTTAAGGATTCCTTCATTTCTGGTAGCATCCAATTCCAGACTCCTTTTATTTATCTATCTCTTTTTTCTTCTTTTGCAGTTGAGCAGTGATGAGAAAGTCCTGGAGAGCTGCCTGAGCCTTGGGGGTCATAGAGCTCCAGTGGTCACAGTAGACTGGTGCACAGCCATGGACTGTGGGACTTGCCTTACTGCTTCCATGGATGGCAAGATCAAGCTGACAACTCTGCTGGCTCAGAAATTCTGACAGGACATGAAGCCAGAGAAGCATTAAAAAATGCTTATGGAATCAGTATTAGCATGAGAATAAGATCACATAGAGAGAATACCATTGCCCTTGGCTCCCTGGAAAAATTGGCAGGTTTATTATGACAAATTGTCAACTAGCTGGAGGAGCCATAAGGAGCAGGAGGCCACAAAAACTGTTGATCCTGGATATTCACAAACTCTACTGCTGCCCCAAGCTATGTTGGAATGGGCTATGGAGACAGATTTCTGGTGACTTTTACTCTGATTCCTGTGGACATTGACAGTATTTTGTGTATAGACAGTTCTTGCTTTTAAGTAACTGAACTTTTCCTCAGACCTCTACATAAAGTGATTTTTACATAATGCAAATTTGCCCATGAACGTGGGGAAGAGAAGAAGAGGAACAAGAAGGGGGCTGAGCACCAGCGGAGGGAGGGAGGTGCAGCACACACAATTCAGGGACATGTGGGGACCAGATAAAGAAGCAAGACCAGGAGGAGGAGCATGAAATGGCCAAGAGCGGGAACCAAGAGAACCACCACTCCAGGGGGGCAGACAAGTTGGGTCTGGACAGGAACATAGACAGGAGAGGATAGTTGAGAGAACAGGCGACATGTGGGAGCCAGACACTCTTCCCCATTGTGGATGGGCAGACATGTGGGTGATTAGAGCAGGGCAAAGATCTCTCTTCGTGCTGGAAGTCTCACACCAAGTGTGGAGGTGGTCGTCTCTGTATGTCTGTTCTGCTTTTACTTGGAGGGCTTGTTGGATTTTTGGTTTTTGATTGTTTTTTCTTTTTGGGAGGTGAGGGGTTGAGGTGGGAGGCCAGAGCTTGGAGTCAAGAAGCAAATTGATTATACAGTCAAGTTAACAAAAGTTTCTTTCTTTCTTTTTCTTTTTTTTTCTTTTGAAAGTATTTCTTTCAGAATTCTTTATTTAAATTCAAATTTGTCTAATGTGAATTTAATGTAAAGCAAGAACTGTCTGTATATTTACACATTTCTTCTCCCTTTCTTAAAAAGAATGTTGTTCTCACTGTGGTTGTTTCTGTATAAGTCTTTTGGGTGACACCTGGTTGTGATCTTTTACATTATTTAGAAAGTAGAAGCATTATCTTAGGGTTTAACTGTCTCAACTCCCCAGAGAGAATTAAGATGAAACATGGTGCTGTGGTATAATGGATAGTGCTGGATTTGAAATCAGCAAGACGGTAGTTAGTCCTGTCTCTGACGTTTACTATCTGTGTAACCCTGTGCCTCAGGCAACTAAACCTTGTCTGCTTTTATGGACTGGTGGCAGTCTACTAATGGAGGATTTCACACGCAGATGAAATCTCAGATCTTTAAATATTTGTTTTACTTAAATGGTGAGCTTTCCATAGTATTTGTCAGACAAAAAGGATTTGAGATCTTGTTTTATTGTAGAGGTGAGGCTATTTATATAGCTAACAATCTGTAATTCTTACTCAGTTGGTCTCCATTCCACATGTGCATCTATCTAGGTATATGTTCTTTATCTCATTTATTCTGGACTATATCCTAGATGTATCCTAGATATTTTTCTTTTCAGAAAGTTTTGTGAAGGGATGTGGTTTCCTCTCCTTTGGAAAAGGGATGTATAGCAGATCTATGATGGAGCTAAGATCCTTTGCTTTTACAAAGCACTGTAGATATTTCCACTCAGCCCTTCCATATATTCTTCTCAATGATTGTCATATCTTTTAGCTTATAAAGATAAATAGTCTTAGGACTTGGATCTTACTTCTTCTAGACCTCCCTCCATCTCCTCTGTGCAGATAGAAGAGCACTGTCTTTTGCATTTGCAGTTGAAGGAACAAAGATGATAATTTGTCCAAGTGGTCAAATTTGGTGATAGAGTTCAGACTAGAAGCCAGGTTTTTCATTGGTACCTTAACTAAGTACCAAGCATTAAGAAGGTCTGATGCATGTCCTTGAATTCTGGGTTCCTTTGGTAGGCTTTTGGTCCCTTCATGTTAAAGGTGGAAACCAATCTCTCTTCTATAATCTGTGGTGAGGGGAAATAGCCTATTGGTACTATTGTAGCTGTTGCAATCAGCAGGTCTGGAACTTGTATAGACAGCTGATGAAATAATAATGATAATAATAGTTAGCATCTGTGAAACTTTAAAGTTGGCAGAGTATTTTACATGTGTTTTCATTCAATCCTTACAAAGACCCAGTGAGGGTAGGTACTATTGTTATCTCCATTCCGCAGATGAGGAAACAGACCATGAGAGGTTAAATGATGTGGCCCAGGATCACCCAGCCAGTTAACTGTCTGAAATTGACCTCAGGTCAAGAGCTCTTCCCACTCTATCTAGTATTTATTGCCACTGAATTAGGCTCACTAAGGGGATTGAGTGGAAGATGACCACTATTGAGACTGATAAGGTAGAAGCACAAGCTCATGACCATTCTCCGCTGTCAGAAGTTGGGCTGGTTCTGTCTCAGTATTGGGGCTGCAGTTCTACATGATGATAGAAAGATAAAGAACAAATCTAGGACTTAATTCTGCTTGATGATGAAGGAAAAGTGGAAGAACTGAAATACCAAAACCTTCAAACCAAATCTTACTTTTGATTCTTCTTGACCTCTTGTATCTAAACTATTTACCAACTCCTTTTCATTTCACCTTGACCTCTCATTTGAAAAAAAAAAAATCCCATTTGTCTCAGTTCTGTAGCTATAGTGGGTAGAATGTGAGCTTTGGAGTCAAGAAGGTGGGAAAGCTTGCCTCTAATGAAGGTTATCTGTTTGGTCGAGGTCCAGTCATCCAACTTTCACATCTCAGGCTATTTGTTAACCCTTCTATACCAAGTTCTTGACAGGTTATAATGGATATTGGTGTTCTACTGACAAATCACAGATCCTTCATGTGTCTTAAGTGGATGTGCTATCTTCAGAAGAATAGGTCATATGTTTCCATTCTTAAACTCCCCTTTAGGTTAACCCCACCTACTGCATCCACTGTGTGAACATCTTGGTTCAGACTCTCAACTATCACTTTCTGTCTATTCTGTAATCTTATGTTTGGACTACTTATCTGTAGTTTTCCCTTTACAGTATATATAACACACTGCTAGTTCACATTATCTTAATGGGGCTTATTCCTGTGCCCTAAGCTCTGTGAATTTCCATTATGTACTTAATATAATCATTAACACTGGTATTCAAGACTCTCTACAGTCTGACTTTTAAAAACCACTTTTTCCAGGCATCTGAACTGCTCATTTCCCATTCTTGTTCTGTCTTCACCTTGTCTTTAAGAATCAATCTGTTACTTGCCTCATGAAGTTTGCCTTCTTGGATTCCCCTACTATCTTCCCTCAAATATCTCATGACATTTTTTTTTGCTAATGGTGGGAGAGGGACCTCTTTTTGCACTTACAATTCTGCCTTGTATTATAGTTATTAGTGTACTTACCGTCTCCCTCCCACTACCTCCGTATTAAATTTGTAAGCTCCTTTGGAGCAAGGGCTTCATTGTTTTTCACATGTGTATCTCAGTGCCTTGCATATAGTAAAACCTTAATAAACAAATTGAATTTGTTGAATTCTGTGGCTTCACTGGGCATAGAGGGATGGCAACTTTCAGGTAAGTGTATTAAAATTCTTTGCTTCACCTAAGAAGCTTAATCCTGAGGGGGTTCAATGAGAAACAAACAGTCCCATTTATATGTGCAAATGTTAAGAATTGCTTCAGTTCCTGAGGTCTTCTGTTGTGCTTCAGAGGGATCAGAAGCAGTTAAGTGGTACAGTGGATAGAGTGCTTGGAGTTTAAATTAGACTTTAATTAGGTCTGAGACCCTGGGCAAGTCACTTAACCTCTGCCTCAATTTCCTCCCCTGTAAAATGTGGATATAATTGCATTTGCCTCCCAGGGCAGCTGTGAGGATCAAATGAGACCATATTTGTAAAGGCTCTATCTAAATGCTTATCCCCTTTTACTTCCCCCCTTCTCCTTATTTCGTAGTTGCTTCTGTGAAGCTTTTGGAACTGTATTTACCTGGCCAAAGTATACTTCAACCCAGTGAAAAATCTGAAATTTATATAGCGATATGCCATATTTAAAATATGGTAGCCAGCAGGAGACTGGTATCCTGCCAGGGAGTCAGGCCATTGGCTTGCAATAGAGCAGTTTATATTCCTGGCTCCTTCTTTGTCTTTAGCATGTTTAAGTTACAATCCTGGAACTTAAAAATAAGAGGTTGGGAAATCCAAAAAATAAACACAAATGAATGACTTTGAAACTGAATTTCCTCATGGACAATACAATATCTGACATGTTAATAATCATGGAATCAGATGGTTTGTCATTTATTTTCCTCTAAGGCAGAGGGAGTAGGGTATCCAGTACTCATAATTTGCTTCTTATCTTTCCCATTTTAGAAGGAGCATCAGGAAAAAATTGAGATTATGATGAAATTTCTAATTTAGTGAAAATGCAGTGAAGAGAATTTGTAAAAGTAACTTTTTTTTCCATGTGATTATGTATAGAGAATAGAAAACAGTATACTTTATATGTTTTAAATGTGGCACAATTGGCAGAATGTTAGAAAATGCTTTCTCCAGCTCATTGTACAGATGGGGAAACAAGCAAAAAAGTCACACAGGGCCAGATGGCTTGTATGCATCTGAGTCTGGATTTTAACTTGGGTCTTCCTGAACTAGCTAATCCAAGGGTTATATGGGTTAAAGGATTTTGGAAGAGAATTTCTGGCAGGAATGACAAGGGACGAGTTCAAGGAGAGGAGAAATGTGCACTAGATACAGCATTGAGGAGGATTTTGAGAACAGTGGCTGGGATAATTGCATGTAGTGGTAGTGAGGGTAAGGCAGGAGAGTATGATGAGAATTCTGAGCCGTATCTGCAAGCAAAGGCCTTATCAATGAGAACAGGAGTAGTCTGAGAGAAGGCAAACAATTTAAATCTTGACATTTCTTGAATTACACACCTAGGAGCTTGGATTTTCGGTAGTCTATGTCCATTCGGGAAGCTACTGAAGGTTTCCGAGGGGAGTGGCAGCCCGAAGAAAAGTGCTCCCGACATCCAACCACACAGCAGGAGCTTTGCCTCCCTGCGGACCGAGGGTTTCAGATCTGAGAGACAGTTGTCTGGGGTTGGAGTGTGTGACCCAGGGCGGGAATTATGGCATGAACTTAGTGACGCCCGAGAGAATTCCAACCAGTGATCCCCACGGGTGACCTCACCGTCCGAGCCCCTTTCTAGCAGGACACCGCCGGGACGGTTCAACTTTTGTCTTCAAAGACTTTCTGAAGTCTTTCAAAAAGACGGGGAGGGGGAGACGGAGTCGGATCGTACTAACCCAGCTGGCCACGCCCCTTTTTCAGCCTCCAAGCGGGGGACAGCTGGCCTTTCTTATGGTGGAAGACCCTCAAGTCTCATTTTTCCGTACGTCTATGGAATCGGTTTGGGGGAGGGGGAAAGGCACGTTTGGGGGGTTTCCGCGGGATTTCCCGTCATTATCTTACTTTCCAGCCGACAGCATATGCACATGCTTGGTCCCTAAAGACTGCCCGACCATCCCCGCATAGCCCTCCAAAGAGGCACGAGCTGCGGGCCCGGGACCCTCAGAGAACCAACCCAAGGGCTGTCTCGGCGACACGGAAACAGAACTGGAAACTCTTAGCACCCAAAAAAGAGGCGCCTCCGATCCGCGGTGGCCTGTGTCTATCCGTGGTTAACTCCACCAGGTGATGGAACTTGACTTGCAAAGCGTCTCCAACACGGGACTCAATACAGCGCGCGACTCCCATCAGCACGCACTAAGGGCACTCAAATCCGGAAGCTTCGGGCCGCGCCGGCGGCGGAAGGCCCGCCCCTTCACGCTCCTTTTACAGCGGAGGAAGTCCCGGGAAGGAAAGTGGGCGTGACCTCAGGGGGCGGGGCTTACGGAAGCCGCACGGCCTCGTGTCTATCAGTAGGGGGTGCCCCCTCTTCACCGTCTGGAAGTAGCTGCGGCTCCGTGGTTGGGCGGAGCTGGGACTCAGCCCTGAAGTGGAAGAGGCGCGAAGCCGGGAAAGGGCCCCTAAGTCCGTGACGGTAAAGGAGGGCGCATACGCAATTGGGGCCAGCCTGGGGCCCGGGCTCTGCCTTCCCCCGAGGAGGTCGGCCAAGCTCCAGAGCCCCGAGAAGCGGGGGAGGGGATCCTGGCTGAATCCGCCGCGTTCTGGGGCACAGTGTGAGCCCCGCAGCACCTTAGGAGCCTCCACTAACCCTTGTATAAGAACCGGAGATCCCCAATCTGTGAGGAGGGGCGCGGACCTCGAGGCTCCAGTAATCATAGACGGAGGCCGCCAGCGCTTGGGTGAGCGGTCCTAGGCCGCAGCTTGATTGACACCTTGGCTCAGTCATTTCCCCGCCCCAGGCCCCTTTTTATGGCTGACGGGGCTGCATTGTGTCCCGGCCTTCTGTGTCCCGGCTTCCTCCCGGCTCCCGGCGCGCTAACGGGACCAGCCGCGGGCAGGTGAAAGCTGTGGAGCTCAGGAGTTTCGGCACCCGACCGCGCGTGCGCGGGACAGTGCTGTCCGGGAGAGGTCGCCCAGGGTCCCCGTGTGCCCCTGCCTGGTGTAGGAGCCTGTGCCAATCCTCCCCATCCCCGGCCCAAGTCTAACGTTTCTGAGATTGTCATCGAATCGTGACTCTTGATAACCCCGTGGTGGGGCTTCTTAGTACATACCCCTTCTAATTCATTTTACAGATAAGGAAACTGAGGCAGAGGTCCTGGGCCCGCCGGCTGGTAAGTGCCTGGGGCTGGATTTGAACTCGGGGCTTCCTGGCTCCAAACCCAGCGCTTCCTCCGGCGAGCCCCCAGGCCTCCCCAGCAGGCGGGTACAGGAGGGAGTGGAGGTTGGGTGGCCACACGTGGGAAGGGCCTGCAGCTGGGAGGACCGGAAGGAAGCTCAGGGGAACCCCAGCGGCAATAAGGTGCCAAGAGAGACCGTCTCCTTTATGTCTCTCTTGATTTTATTTAGAGCAGTGTTTGCTAACATAGAAAGCACTTCTACCTTGTGTTAGGCAGGCCTGTGCTGAGAACACAAATCTGGTTTTTGTTACTCTGACAGGTGAAACGAGCCATCAGTGGGTGTGAGCTACACCTGTGGCACTACTGCATCCTCAGCACTCTGCCTAGGAGTCTGAGGAAATGGCCAATGGGCAGCCTGAGAGTAAAAAGAGGGACCTGCCTCCATGGATGACGGCCCAGGTAACTGAGAGGAAGTCAGTCCCAGTGTGGAAGTCAACTAAGAGGAGAAAAACCTCGGAGCAGTCAGCAGATAAACCATCAAGGTGAGCTTCCCAGATCGCTCTCCTATGGTGGGAAAACCTGGGGGGTCCAAGTAGCCTTTTCAATTGTGAGCTTATTTCTCCCAGCAAGATAACATTTCATTCACAGGGCATGAGACTGAGATTGAGATGGGTCAATAACTGTCTTAGTTTATAGTCAGAGACCCCAAATAAAAATTCTGCTCCTTTGTATAGGTTTTGGAGAGTGAAGAAGGAGGAATAGAGCAGAGTAGTGACTTCCTGTGGTGGAAAGCAACCCCATTGTTACATAGCTGAGTCAAGAGAAACAGCCTAATTGGCTGGAAATTTGCAATGAAGAGCTAGCAATAATCCCCTCCCTCTTTGGAAACTAAGAAGCGTTCATTGTTTGACTCCATCTGCAGGGCCCAAACTAAGGTCCAGACTTGAAGGGTATCTTAGGAAGATAGTTAGATTTCTCTTTCAAGACTATGTTTGTTTCTTTGCATTTGCCATCTTTCCTCCAATTTCTATCCTCTGAGGTCATACAAAATGATTTGCATCCTTCTTTCTGGCTACCCTTGAAATACTTAGAGCTCTCTTTTGATTTTTATAACATACACACACATACACACACACACACAAACACAAACAAAGTCCTTTCTCTTTCAGATCTTTCTAGCTTCTACCAGTTCTCAGTCACATTATTCAGAAAATATTTCATTAGCGTATATACTGCAAACAAAAACTTTGTGGGGCCTGTGACAATGTAAAGGTGGATGAGACGTAGTGACTTTCCATGAGTGCTTCTTACAGAATCAGCTATCATTAGAAAATGTAGTGAATGTTGATTCCAGGACACATAGTTAATTGTGTTATTTTTAATTGCTTGAGTAATTTAACTTCTCTTTTGTGTGTACTTGTATCTTTAAAATTTTATCATTTCAACCTATGTGAAGGGCATATTATGGGGAGAGGCAAAGGCTGAATGGTGGTTTTCTACTTATACTCCAAATTCTCTGGGCAGCAGGCTGTTCAGATAAGAAAGATGTGATGCTTTCATTATTGGCAGGTAGATTTGGTAATACACTATTCTCAGCTCTACTTTCTCTTTTATGTATCAATCTGGAATTTAATTTGCTTCTTTTTCAGTCTTCCCCCTATGAGAACGGTGTACTTCATGAATGAAAGTGAATTGGTGGATGTTGCTCTGGGTGTCTTGGTTGAGGTAAAAATCTTTTATTTTTGTGGATCCCAATTGGTATCTTTGTGAACAGAGCATCTCTAATATTTAATGTTAATAGAAATAAACATTAGCATTTTCGGTTGCTTCAATATGATCTAGTTGAGGGTTGGAGTAAAGAACAAACATTTATTAAAGTACCTATTGTGTGCTGGGCACTGTGCTAAGTGCTTTACAAATATTATTTTATTTCATCTTCATAGCAACCTTGGGAATTAAGTGCTGTTATGATCCTCATTTTATAATTGGGGAAACTGGGAAACAGGAGTTAAGTGACTTGTCCAACCTCTCACAGAAAGTAGCTGAGACTAATTTTAACTCAGATCCTCCTGACTCCAGGTCCAGCATTCTGTCCATTGTGCCACCTTGCTGCCTAGTCTAATGTCTTGGTCTCCAACATTGTTTTGATTGTGCATCCCTATTAGTGATTTTTTTTCCCCTTGTGGAGTAGAATGGTGTTGGTAGTGCTGATTTTCCCAATGGGATCTACACAGCTAGTGCTGTGGACACTTGGGTGGGAGTTAGGTTATAACTGCTCTGTAACTGTAACAGTTCAGAAGGAGAGGTTGCATAGCCCTGGGAAGAGTGGAAGGATACAAATTCCATGAATAACTGTTGTGAGGTGGATGGGAGGTCAGGTCTCTGCACTTTTTGATTGGTTGATCACATACCTTTTCGGGTAAGCCACAACCTGTTTGGAGTTATGCCATTCTTTGGAGGACTTTTATCTGGAAGAAGGGGAACTGGACTTGACTAGAAGAGCTGTCTTTCACTAGTTGTGAAATTTTTTCCCTCAGTTTTTTCATCCTTAAGCAGTTATTCTTAAAATGGTGGGACATTCTTACGTTGCTTACTTTACAAAGTAGTCATGAGGAGCCATCAAGATAAAATATGCCTTTTTTGGTACCTGGAAAGCACTCTATGGCCATGATTTAGAGGATAGAAGGCTCAATTTCTATTCTTGACTCTGCCACTAATCAGCTTGGGGAAGGGCTAGTTACTCATCACTTTAGGTCTTAGCTCCTGATTTACAAAGTGAGGAAGTCTAGAATAGAGATTCTTCAACTTTTTTTGTAGCATGGACCCTTTGACAGCCTGATGAAGCCTATGGACTCCTCAGAAATATGCATTTAAATATTTGATAAAATTCATAGGATTGCAAACAAAACCAATTATATTGAAATAAAATTTTAAAAATATTTTTAAAAGCAGTTTCACAGACACCAGATTAAGAACCCCTGGACTAAATAATCTATTAGTCTTTTCAAGCTTTCTTAGTTTTTTACTTTTTAAAAATGATACTGTCAATCAGCCAGCCTTCTTTGCCCAACTTCTCACATTTAATAATGATGATGATGATGACAGTTGTTGACAGGTGGTTTTTTGTGGTTTTTTAAAAAGCACTTTTTAGATTTGTGGAGTATTTTCAATGCATTCAGTGATTTGATCCCTGAAGTATCCCCGTTAGAGAGTCTGTATTTTTCAGAAGTCTCTGAATCTCAGGCACATAGAGATCAGTGATCTTTCCATAGGCAGACAGCCAGTAAGTATTGGCTGGGATTCCTAAGTCATGATCCTTCCTGATTTCAACCCAGAATTTTCTGTTGCTTTATGCAGTCTTTCACTACATTCATCATTTTGACTTGACTCACACTTTTTTCTCCCTACAATGTTTATGTGTCCTTATACAGATTTAGATAAGGAAAAATATAGATGTCTTTGTGTACATCTTTATGGTGTAGCTGTTTACTTTGTCATGGCTATGGTATTTTTGTGGAGGGAGAAATAAAGAAGTAGGAGAAGGATTCTGCCATTGTACTATATTAGATTTCTTAATGGCCCAAGAATGAGCTGCTGCTCATTCCTTGAGTTCTTCTTTCCTTGAGTTCCTTTAAAGTTCTTTAATTCTGTCCATTCAAGGAGGGATCTGCCTCATGAAATTATTTCTTTCCAAGTTCTCCTTTCTTCTCTTTGGGTTAGAAGCTTGATTTCTTGAGTATTTTTTCCTGCTCACTTTAGTATTAGCTTCTCTCCAGAAGTATGTATAGGGGGTGGAATGGAGGGTATGTTGATATTGGGGAGGGAATGTGGATGGGTGTAGAAGATACGAAGGAGAAGGGAATGACTCATGGCCCAAAAATTACACTAGACCAGCAAGAATTTTGTGTCCTATGTAAACAAACTAGGATGTAAGTAAAAATACTGTTCTTATAGTTTTTTTTTTTTTTTTTTTTCCTCCCCTCTTCAGAGCGGTAAACAGGAAAAGCCTTTGGAGAACACATTGCTGCTGGGAACTGATAAGGCCCAAACCACACAGCCTGAATCCCCCTGGGCTTCTGAGAGCAGTAGTGATGGAGAGGAGGAGGTGAATGATAGCCCTCAGATAAGTCCTTCAAGCAAGCAGGAGTATTCAGCCTCTGGCCACAAAAAAAGTTCAGAAGATGAAGAGGATGAAGATGCATTAAAATATGTGAAGGAGATATTTTTTAGTTGAGAAGATAAACGAATTCAGAGAATATTTTGTTTTGGGTATATTGGGATGATTCATTGCCCTAGTTGCTAAGTTTGACTATCAGGGAATGCAGTGCTGCACCCTGTGTTTCCTCATGCATCCCTTTGGATGAGGTCTCTCTATCCCAGAGTTTTAGCCCTGGGCAGTGAAATCAAGATAATCCAGGTGGTAATGAATTGATGATCCAGTAGTGAGTTATTAAGTCTGTGGCCAAGAAAGAACTCACAGTTATGATGGACTAGCTCTGCTTTCAGGATTAAACATCTCAAGTCTGTGGTTCTAGAATCTGTGTGGTTATCCTGAGGGTAACCACATACTGGGGGAAAAATAGATGTATATAAGACTAATTAATATGTACTAGAGAAATAATTTATAATGGACAATGGAGAAGGAGACATATCTATGTTGGAGAGTCCATATTTTATTATTTTCCCTGCAGGAAAGTCCCTGAATATGGATCAGACTCAGTTTATGGCTTTTTTTCAACTTCAAAAGTATCTAGTTAGATGAGAGAAATAGAAGAAGGGATGAGATTAGATGATTTACTTCTCAGTCATTGTTGCATAGTGACTTTGTGGAAAAAAGGCAAAGACCTGCTTAATTCTACCTTTTTGGCAATCACTTCATTATCACCAGGGAAATTTTGAAAAATGGGGAGGAGATCCCAGCCTGTACAAGGTATCTTCCTAGAAGAAAGCAGATGATAATCAAGCCTATTTTTGGTGGAGAAAATTTGTTGTCCCCCTTCACTGGAAAGGAACTTGGAACCTAAAGCCGACTTTTGGTAATTAGGGCTTCCTGGTGTGACTCAGGACTGAACATTGGAAAAGAGAAGTGAATGCCTGGACAACACTGGTCCTGTGGACAGTTTCATGATGATGGATACTTCTTTTGAGAGATGGACTGGATTTTGTACTTGGTACAGCTCAGAGCCCAGAGCATTATGTGTGAAGCATGCCTTGGGCATCACCCACTGGGAGCCCCAAAACACCTGGATGCTGGTACTAGCAAGATTGAACAAGCCAGAGCAGGGAAGTCCTCATCTGGTTATAAGGAGAGACTACTCTGGAAAAGGAATTGGGCAATGCTTCCTGTTACTCATAGAAAACAGCACTGAATTTGGAGTCAGAACCTGATTTTAAATTCTGGCTCTACCACTGAGAATATTCTGTATGACTAAGCAAGTCACTTCACCTTTGAAGTCTTCGGTTTTCTCATTGTAAATTGGGGGATTCAGCCAAATGACCTCTGAAGTCCTTTTCAACTCTCATTTTATGGTCCTTTACTAAAAAGTTGATAAGGTTCCTTTCATTTGATGCTTTACCCTTGTGGCTGCTCTAGTCTCTCAAAAGCTAACGGTTGCTTTGCAGTACATCAGAAAAAGATAGTTAAAAAGTGAAGTGGTAGGAAAAAACTTCAAAAATAAACAAACCTTAAATTTCCTTCCTGATATGATATACATCTCTCAAAAATTGGAACAGATTTTAAAAAGATAAAAGGAGGTTAAATTCGTTAAAGAAAACTACTGATTTATAGAAATAATTTTGGTCATTAAAAAAACCTAGCTGATCATATTTTCACTAAGATCAAGAGTTGACTTTTTCAGTTGTCAATGACTTCAGGTCTTTCAGAATTAGGGGGTGTAACAGAAAGCACCAGATTTGGAGTCAAGGTTACCTCGAATTCGTATGTCCAGGTTTTGCCACCGGTTAGCTGTAGATGACTTTAAACAAGTGACTTTTGCTTTTTTGAGCCTTAGTTTCCAGGCTTATAAAATGGGGACAAAATGTATGCCATTTACCTCAGGATTTCTTCAAGGAAAGCATTTTGTGAATCATTAAGATCTATATAATTGAGTAATTGCTCTTCTTATTGTGATGTACATCGTGTACTTTGTCCAGAGTTGCTAACCTCATTCACTCTTAGTTTCAGCCAACAGTCTTGATGATTTGCTATGGTTAAAAAATTCATTACCTGCTGGCCACCTCTCTGTGGCCAATTTCTTTGGACTTAGGCAAAGGCAATAGAGAGGAAATCCATTGACTCCATCCCTGAGTCCTCTCTGAAAGTATTTTTACTTAGGTAGCATCATAGATCTTGTCATTCTGTGGTCTTCAAAAATCTATTGTCTCCATACTGTGATGAGATATTGGGGTAGGACCAAATGATTAAGTGGTTTGCTTAGATGTCAAATAGCCAGCATGTGTCAGAGTCTGGAAAGCTGGACATGAACTTTGGCCTTCCTAGCTCAAGGCCATCTCCATTTCTCACATCATGGAATCATAGTTGTTTTTCACTCAAGACTCCATGGAGCCAGTGGGGAGGAATAATGGAGATATATAACGAGGTGTGGCAAGTCACCTGAGTCAATGGCAAATTGAAAGGGAAGAAGATCACTTTATGTTCCCTGTAGGGTCCCTTGAAAATACCTTATTATATAAGAAGTCAGCCTTATTCTTTGCTGCTTCTATGGCTCAGTGATATTATCAGTGTTGAGTAATATCTCCATGGATACAAATAGAAACTCAGACATGCCTTCTCAATTGATTCTAATTCAAATGAAAGGAAAATGAACTTTCCTCTGGTTGCCTGATACCAGAGCCCCAAGGACTCTTTATGATCCCTTTTGTGAACCCTCATTTTTGCTGTAGGACTGGCCTTGATGTTTTTCTGGTCATACATGATCTTGATGATGTTTATATTGCTTCTTGCATGCAAATAATTATTGCTTCTGTATTTCCATTATCTAGAGGTGTGACTGATTGGGTGAAAATTCTTCTGCCTCCTCTCACACTCTAATTCCCATTTATTTTAGCACTATCTCTTCCTACTTCCTATCCTTCTCTATTTTTTCCTTCCAGTGTGCTCTCTGTAATTGAGAAAATTTTATTTATATCTTTTTATAAATATATTTCTAATATTTATATTTCTATCTTTTGCTTCACTGAAATTTCCTACTATAGTCCCCTCTGTACCTACCTCTTTTCAGAGAACCATCCCCTGTAATAAAGGGTATAAAAAGAGAAAGAAAAAAACCTAAATATCAGAAAGTTGGACATTATATGAACTATTAACATCTTATAATATTCTTAGTAACTTTTTATAAAAAATAAATTTTCGGGGCAGCTAGGTGGCTCAGTGGATAGAGCACCAGCCTTAAATTCAGGAGGACCCGAATTCAGATGTTAATCATGTCAACTAGATATAGAGGTCCCTAAACATCAGGTTGAGGGATTTTATTTTAGATAGGTAATTGAGAGCCACTGATAGTTTTTAAAGCATGGGAATGATGTGATCAGACTTGTCTGGTATAGGAAAATTTAGGGATTTATTTTGTGAAATGAAGAGAAGGGACTATGCAAAAAAAAATTTGGAGGTCTTTTGTCATGGATATAGAAGGGATTCATATTTCATTTTGGCAATTTACAAGTAGTTGGATATCAGTTTTTGGTTGATATTTAGATAGCTGACAGTTGTCAATTGTAAATGTTTAACTTCTCTTCACATAGGATTAGTTTTTGGAACTAGAAGTGACAAAGATATAAAAACCAAGGGAGAAAACATGTTTGATGGAGTCAGAGTTAGAGTGTAGATTGGTATTCTCTAAACACATTGAGAAAGGATCTTAGCCTCCCTTAGGCTACCCAGTTAGTAACTTATGAGACATTGAACATTTTTCCAATAGTGCATTATGGAGGGCTAAAATCTACTTATCTTTAGATACAACTTTCCTCAAAAGAAAATGTAGTTAGATATAGATTGGGTTTTTCTCTAATGTTTCTCATTAGTCATATTCTTTGGTTTATGCTCCTTACCTAAGTTTTCTCCTCGAGATGCCTTTGATTCATTTCGTCTGTACTTTGGATTTCTGAGATGAATATCAAACTAGGTTCATGTCTAACTCTCTGTAACACAATAAAGAAGACCTTTAACTCCTCAAGTATTTAGGCTAACAAAACATCAAGTGTGGAACAGTCTTTAATCCAACAATAATAAAAGGATTCATATCTTTGCCCATAAACACTAAAAACACTGCTTATGTATGTATAGTTTGTCCTTCATTCTTGGAGAGGACCATGACATCAAGGTGGTGTTGCCATGACATGCAAATGAATTGAATTTCAGTGAGGGAGGCTGTCTAAGGTCACCTGCCTCACTTGCCCTTTGAGAGCCATCTGGGTCTAGTGGCAAGATATAGATCAAGATGATTGGAGATGACCCTATTTCAGTATAGTATATATAGTAACTATGCAATATTCCAAACTTAAGAGTACTATCCCAGCTAGAAGTAGAGAAAGGAATCAGAGTTGCTAGAGAGTCAGGCAGCCCATTTCTTTATACCATGGTATCCTCACTTCCCAAAGACTTAACACAGTCCTCCAGACTTAGTATTTGGTGGGCTGTCTCCTGCTTCAATAAGCAAAATGTGTTTTTAAAAAATTTTAATAGTATTATTTTTCCAATTACATGTAAAGATGATTTTCCACATTTTTGTTAAGTGCTTGGGGATTAATCAAGAGTCCCCAATCTTCCAGGTCTTTACTGTCCCCATAAATTAGACAATCCCAGAGAAAGGGAAGGTCTGGGGTTTATTTACTCCTTGTTGTAGCCGTCTGTATTCCTTTGTTGTAACTCCTACACTTTGGTCCCGCAACTCCATTATTCTTCCTCTGCTGCTTCACTGATCCTGACTAAATTCCTACAGCTCCTAGCTTGCCCCAGGAATTTGTCTTTGTTTTGTAGTTTCCATTTTTGAGTATCTCTGGAAAGGTGGTGTGTTGATGTTCAAGATGCCTGTCACATGATCTTAGTATCAAATAGAGTCCTGCTTAGTCATAGGACCTCTAGCCTCACTTTTTGTTTTTTCACTTAATAGGATTTTATTTTTTCCAATTACATATATAGTTTTCAACATTCATTTTTTAAGATTTTTGAGTTCCAGTGTTTTTCATTCCTTCCCTTCTCTTCCCCCCCCCCCACCTCCCCCAACCCTGGCCCAGTGCTCTGATCTGCACTCAGTGGCCATAGTTCTTTTTCTGGTTGTGGATGGTGTTTTTTGAACCAAGTCTGTTGGAATTGTCTTGGATCACCACATCGCTGAGAAGAGCTAAATGAGTCATAGTTGAATATCACACAATCTTCCTGTCGTTTACCATGTTCTGGTTCTGTTCATTTCACTCAGCATCAGTTCATCTAAGTCCAGGCTTGTTCACTTCTTAAAGAACATTTGTATTCCATTACAATTATATATCACAATTTATTCAGCCATCCCCATTTAATGGGCATCCACTCAATTTCCAATTCCTTGCCACCACAAAAAGAACTTCTAGCCTCATTTGTAAATATATATATATATATACATATATATATATATATATAGTTTAGATTTATGATATATATAGAGAGATGTAGATATATATAGTTTAGATTTATGAAGTTTTGTCCAAGGGGCAAGGGGAGTTTTTACATCTCACAAGCTAACAATAGGAATTTCACCTTTTGAGATATTTAATGCCAGAATGAAGTCCTTGATAGTGGCACTGAAGAAACAAAGACAGTGATTGGACACATCATCATGCAAATCCTTTAAACATCTATAAATTGATACCATTTAAAATGCTACCTCCAAACTGTCATGAATATGTGAATTTCTATTAAAATGGAATTAGATTAGAAATAAATTTCCCTCCTAGGGTCTGTAAGTACTTAAGAGCCTCCTGGTTTCCAATTCCAACCTTAATCAGACTGATGAGTAATGAAAAGGGGAAGGTGAGAAGAAAAGATTGACCCATCTTTGTGACCTTGGGCCAATCACTTCTGTGGGCCTCAGTCTCTTTACCTATAAAAATAGATGGTTTGACTAGAATTCTGATCTTTAGGCTTCTTCTAGCTCTTAATCTTATAGTTATATGATCTTAGGAATGGCTAGCGCCCATTCCAAAATGAGACCCCAGACCAAGAGATATCATGGGCATAGAACTTCAGAGACATTCCATTCCTCACGTTATCTTCCTGTTATCTCTTGGTTCTGTAATCATGGGCAAAAAAAAAAAAAAAAAACCTTTATGCTGCAGTTTGTTAAGACTGGGATCATATACCATATTTAACCAGAGTTCTTAGAAGAAAAAGGCTTTGGAAGCTTTGAAGTGCTAGAGCAATGCAAATAATGACTAGGCCCAGGTAGGGAGCTAACCAAAGTCATGTTGAACGAATCATTTCTCTGGGCCTCATTTTTTGTAAGCCAGGCAAAGGGGATAAATAGGATAAAAGCAGGGAAAGATTTTAATCTGAACTACCCACATATAGATATGTGTCCTGTGTAAGAGTGTGTGCATGCAGTCAGGAGGGAGACATGGATAGGTATCTCTAAAACTCAGCTACTTCTTTCCAGAGATGATTTTGATTTCTGCTTGGGAGGGAGCAAAAAGGTTGCCAATGCTAGCTGTTCAGTTTTCTTTTGAGACTGAATACAAACATGCTTTGTTTTATTGCACTTCAGATTACTTCATTTTTTCAAAATTGAAAATTGTGGTAACCTTACATAGGGCAAGTCTGCTGGCATTTTTTTTTTGTTTTGTTTTGTTTTGTTTTAGCAGCGTATACTCATGTCTCATTTTGGTAATTCTCACTTTTTCATTATTGTATATCCACGATCAGTGATCTTTAATATTACTATTGCAATTGTTTTGAAGTAACCAAGAACTCTGCCTACATAAAACAATGAATTTAATGGGTGTTTTGTTTGTTCCATCAACCAGCCCTTCCCCTGTTATTCTGTCTCTCTCACCTCCTTATTCCTTGACACACAATATTGAAATTAGACCAACTATAACCCTACAATAGCCTCTGATTATTCAAGTAAAAGAAATGATCAATAGCTCATTTTTGTTTTATTTTAAGAAATTTCCACAGTCACCTCAACTTTTGGCATCCACAATGATTATAATTTGCTGAAGGCTCAAGGTGATTAGCATTTTTTAGTAATGAAATATTGTTTAATCAAAATATGTACATTTTTATACATAATATTGTACATTAGTAGTATAATTTTTATGTGCACTGGGAAATAAAATTCTTGTGACTCTATTGAGTGATCTGGAACTGAAATTGCAGAATCTCTTAAGGTATGTTTATACACAAGGACTTCTCTTACATTAGATAGGAATGACAGTATTATTAGCTTTGAATCCTGCTGTAAATTCCTTAGAACATATTTTCTTTAAAAGCTTTTTATTTTCAAAACACATGCATAGTTTTCAACATTCACCTTTGCAAAAACTTATGTTCCAATTTTTTTCCCTCCTTTCCCCCCACCCCCTCCCCAGATGACAAGTAATCTAATCTATGTTAAACTTGTGCACATTTCCACAATTATCATGCTGCACAAGAACAATCAGAAAAGGAAAAAAAATGAGAAAGAAAAATGCAAGCAAACAATAAAAAAGTAAAAACACTATTTTGTGATCCACACAGTACCCACAGACCGACCTCTCTGGGTGCAGATGGCTCTCTCCAACACAAGACTGTTGGAATTGGGCTGAATCACCTTGCTATTGAAAAGAGCCATGTCCATCAGTAGTAATCATTGTATAATCTTGTTGCTGTGTACACTGTTCTCTTTGTAAAAAACCCAATTTTTAAAGGAGAGGTAGAATGAACTTGACTATTTGTATCCTTGTTGCTCTGCCATGAGAGGAGCCCAAACTTTGGCACATCATCATCAGAACCACTGGGCATCTCTGAAGTGGTATATGGGAAGCACAGGATAAATTTTAAAGTGGCACAAGAGATCATTCTACCTTGTTATCCTTATGCAAAATAAACATCCAGACTTTAAAAGATAAATGATGCTTGATAGTATGGAATATAGTACTAATTTATAGGCTATCTCTGATTGGAGCAGTAGGTACATAAGTGTGCCCATATTCTCAATGTGGTTAAGGATCATGGTAAACATTCACTTTTTTCTTTCATCCCTAAAAATAATGTGATTTGCCCTTCAAAAGTTCCTTGCCTGTCCTTCACGCCCTATTGCAAGGTCTGACAATATTGTCTTCCCTATCTTCTTGCTGCCTTATTGCTACTCTTTCAGTGCAAAATTTTTTGACATCTAAGGTCTTCCTGGGGGCAGCTAGGTGGCACAGGTGGAAAAAAGAAATGGACCTGAACTCAGAGACTCTGAGTTCAAAGGTTTCATACATGTTCTAGCTGTGTGACCCTGGGCAAGTCCCTTAACCCTGCTTTGCTTCAGTTTCCTCATCTGTCAAATGAACTGGAGATGGAAATGGCAAGTCCCTGCAGTATCTACCAAGAAAAACTCCAAATGGGGTGACAAAGAGTCAGACATGATTGAAAAATGACTGAACAACAAAAAGGACTTTCCATATCTATTTTTTTTTATGGTAGAAGGAATTAAAGACCCAAGAGATAGATATGGAGGAGAATTCATTGAATTTTATCATCTACCCCCAATTTTCCTTAGGGAGAAAAGGGTAAATGAACAGGGATGTCTCTCTCACATCCCCAGTGATCCTTAGAAAACTTCTGTGGGTTTATATCTATTTTGAGTGAGGCCACAGATGTAGGGCTGCTCTCTCTATAGATATAGGTCTTCGTTCCCTGGGGTTCAAGCTTGCTCCTCCCATAACCAAGGGGGTACATGACAATAATAAGCAGCAGAAGCAGTAGCATGATTTCTGCCCCAACCAGAGCTAGAAACTCAGCACCCAGCTTTGAGGGTTGGATCCATTGAGCGATGTAGAAGAGGAAGAGCAAAAGTCCGCCGAGCAGCATCCCTGCTGAAGCCCCTAGGAGCACCACTGACAGATTCCACTTGTCCTTGTTACCATAAAACCAGGCCAGTAGGAATGGCAGGGCAGCAAAGAGAGCAATGACTAGTGCCCCATAGACACCAAACCTTGCCAGGGCAATTCCAATCTGGGACACCCTTAGCCGTTCCAGCTCAGGGAACTGATGACATTGGAGAAAATGGGAGCTCTCATTCCATAGGCAGAAGTTGTAGAAGCCAATTTTTATGGTGGGAAGGTCAATGAGGTTGCCTGATCTCCAGAGCAGGGCATAGAGCAGCAGGGAGATTACTGTTGTGAGGAGGATAATGGTGGTCAGGGACAGCAAGAGCCTGCGGCCTTTTGATTTCACAGTGACCATCTTGATCCCTTCTCCAACTTTACTGAGCAGTAACTTTCCTGAGGACCTGAAGTAAGTAAATAAAAACACCAATTGAATGTTTTACTTTTCACCTTTTGACACACACACACACACACACACACACACACACACACACACACATGTACATAGAGTGATGTACACAAAATTCCCATCTTTTCAGAAACAAAGCAAGCTACTATCTGGACAATCCATGGACAATATCAAGATTATCTGGGGTTAGGATAGTCTTTATAACTCAGCAGACTAGGTGGTATACTTAGGGGACACCCAAAAGAAATTTGGTTCAAAGGAATAGGCAAAAACTTCCACTCTGATTAGAAATTAGCAACATTTCCACTTTACACATAAGATAACTGAGGTTCAGAGAGGTATAATAATTTCATGAGGATTTAAATCTGGGTTTGTTATGAATCCAAATCCAGTACTTTTTTTCACCACATCCTCAGGACTCTTAAATAATACACTCCTTAGTCTTCCCCTTTTGGATAATACAAACAATTGCTTCCTGGAATTATTTAAGCTCCCTATGATGCATCCCTTGTATATTATGGGATTATTCCATGTCAAAGGTGGAAAAAATATGATTACACTCCTCTATTTAAAAAGTGATTTTATATTAAAGGTGTCTCCAGTAGACAAGGGTTTAAACTGACTTTTAGTCACTAGATCCAATGGTTCTCAAACCTCATCCTTCTTGACCTCTTCTCACACTGTTGATCAGCCTCTCCTTTAAGGACCATGTTTAATTGAAGGGGCAGGTAAGTTCTCTAGGCAATTGAGTAGGAGATGGAGTCCAGGCTGAAGAGTTCCCATAGTTTCTATCTTTTCATTTATTTTTCTTAAATCAGTCAACATCCTCCAGATTTCTTTTTTTTACAACAAATACAGGGGAATTCCAAGGACTTAGAAAAGGTTGTAAGTGTCCTTGATCAAGTTGCTCCTGAATTTTATGGTAGCTAAAGGCCACTGTTTTACCCACACTGGTGTATCAGTTTTCTATTGAATAGGAACAGGTGAGAATGTTGGCAGGCCTTCAATAGTATCCCTGCCTAAAAAGCCGAAGTACTCAATTGTAATTTGTTAAGACGTCTCTTCCCCACAGATTGATGGGGATTTTTTCAACTACAAAAGGAGTAAAAACTCCTGTTTCACTTTCAAAAGTCATAAGGGCAGCACTAACTTTAGCTGCTATTGATCCTCCTACGTCAGACATGTAGGTGTCTGCCTTAATCTTTGGCCAGTGACTGGGCCAGTTGGCACCTATATGTATGCACCTGTGATTACCAATCCTTCTAATGGTACACCATTTATATAGCTTGCATAGGTTGATCAGCTGTAACTGAGGCTATCCGTATATTTCTGGATTCTGTTGTTGGGAATTAGGTGATTGCTTATTAGAAGTTTGTATCTGTAAATCTGATGCTACTACTACTTCTCCTGGGTGATAAGTCACACATTATCTACCTGTATTAGTGACTGGGATATTAGCTACACATCCCCGTTTCCCAAATCAGTTCAAATGGATGAACACTGTTTTTTGTAAGCACTCTCAGAGGTGAAATGGTCAAGCTGACTGTGTGTGGAGGCAAAGGATCCATAGGTGCCGGACAGGGACAGGTTTCCCCTCTCCAGGGGATATCTCAGTAGTCCCAGCTGCATACAACTCTATTTGTCCTAATTGCAATCTCCTTCCCCCACAGGCTTGCTTAAAGACTTTCTGGGAGTAATAGTTGCCATCAAGCCTCAAGTGTTTTTTGCCTGGGGCCCTGGATCATGCCTAAGTGAAGGGATAAAGGTCAGTTCTCCAAGAACTGTGGATTGTGACACTTGAGGGAGTTATGAGGCAGCTCTTACTGACACAACACAGGTGTTGCTTGTGGATGGGGAATGAAATAAATTGGAGGCAGAGGGAAGAGAGAGGTGAGACAACGCAACTGCCCCTCAGTTACCTTGTATCATTCTCATCCTCTCACAGGAAGAGATCCATTCTACAGGTCTGAGTTAGACCTCCAGCAGCTACTGGCAGGTGGCTCCCATTTCACAACACTCCTTGGTACTCTCTTCTCTCTAGTTTTTGGCATACTACTCTCCTACTCTCTCCTACCTGTATGACTACTTCTCAGTCTCCTTTGCTGGATTTTCATCTAGGCCGTGCCCACTAATAGATTGCCTCATAGGATTCTTGCCAGGGTCCTCTTCCCCTCTTGATCTTACCAGCTTCCCATGAATTTAATGATAATTTCTATGCTCGAGAGTCTTATCCTCTTTGATAACCTTCAATTTTGAATCTCCAACTGCCTTTCAAACATCTTACATTGTCTAATTTCCACATATCAAAACTGAGCTTACTATCTTTTCTCCTAAACTTTGCTATTACTGATGAAGTCACCACCATGCTTCAGGTTCCTTTGGCTCACAATCTTGGTGTCTGTCATCCTTAAGTCTTCACCCTCTCTCCCCATATTCAATCTATTGCCAAGGTCTGTTAATTTCCCCTTTGTAATATCTCTTAAATATGCTTCCCCCCTTCTCTCCTCTGGTAATAATATCAATAACAGCCTGCACACACACTATTACTATCCCTAGGACTCTAAAGTCTCTTCTGTGTTTCAGTTTTCCCATCTATAAAATGGTCTGGGAGAGGACAAGACATAATACAAGGACTTTGATACATACTGGTTGTGAGAGAATGGTTGTCATTCTTTCAGCTAAATTTCAGAAAAGGTGTTGGTTTGTATTGGTATATCTTACCAGGAGCTCCTTAAAAGATGAAACCACAGGTTTGTTTTTTTTTTTTTTAAAGGAAAACAAGGCTAGATATCTCTAACTAAGGTCCTATTAAGCTCAAGACCTATGGCTATGGTGCCTTTCTCATTGGAGCCCCTACTTTCAGATTGCAGAAAGTGAAGAATATATAGAAGTTCTGATACAGAAGAAGTGGGGGTGGGGGAAGAGACTTTGAAACCTATACAGATAAGTGGGAGAGGCCAAGGTATGGTAAGTGGGAAATTCTTTAGATAACTAAAGAGGTACACAAAAAGGTATTTGTAGTCTCTGCTTCATGGGCTCCACTCCTGGTTTGACTCTTCCCTGATGGCATTCAATGAGAGATAATTCTGGAAGAGGCTAGCTGTTGTGGTTCTTTGAAAATGGCCTTGATCTTTTACCCTAGCGTTTGCACTTTTGTTTTAGCTGAAAGAGATTAATCTGGAGGCTCTGACCTTGAGAATTTTGAAAGGTCAGGAGAGCAAGCCTCCAAAGTCTGAGAATCAGGGAGTCTGGGTATGTAAGAGTCTGGGAATCAGTGTCCATGTTGAACAAAAGCATAGATTATAAAGAATGTCCCTGATTACTACCTGAATCATGAGGAAGAAATAGGATCTTTGAAGCACTAATCTGGACTCTGAAACCCCAAATCCAGGTAATATAATTAGAAGTAATAGAAAGAACTTGCTATCTACACATGACTATTGGAAGATTGGATTGGAAGAGAAACATATAACTCTGTGTCTTAACTTTATGTCTAAGATTTTGGTGAGACTGTTCAGCCATACTCTGGTTTTGCCTTTGTCTTCTGCTGCTTGATATTTGCTACTGATATTTTAGGGGAGCTTTAAGTTGGAAAATGAAAGCAAGCCAAACCAAAATTTAAACACAGAGTTCTGGATTATTTCTCTTGTAATGTCTTTAAATATGCATAGACCTCAGATCCCAGGAAAACATGAAGGACAGCCTGAATTGAGAAAGCTTTCTGTTGCTTCTTGTGTGAAAAAGAAATTCTGGATCTTAGAATTAAAACTCTACTCTCCAGTCAGTGTTCTCCAGGTGTACACATCTGACTCAAATTTGCAAATATTTTTAAGGCAATAAGTAATATCTCCTTACACACTGTTGTAAGCAACACTGGGCATATACTTAACATTTGTTTTTGCAGGGAGAAGGTAAGATTTTTCATTGGCCTGCTGCTGATAATCGCATAATAAAGGAGGAAAGTAAGCTAGGTGAATGGAAAACTGTGACCTTGTCTTTTGTTCTGGGTCAAATGGTTTGCACACTAAACCAGAGATGATTTGGAGAATGTCTAATCCTAAATGAGATATTTATCTGGAATAGAGTACTGCAATCTGTACCAGTATAAATGCTAGCAAGGACTGAAATGGCTTACAGGTGGCCCCAAAAAAGCAGGGAATAATTGAGATTATAGTCCCAGAAGCCACTATGAGACCATCCTACATGAGCAGAACTATCGGAGTACCATGCACAGCAGCTACCCTAAAATAATTTGTTACCTTTCGTCCAAGGAGGTCAGGACACATCATCTAAGCAGTTTCCTTCATTTTTTCAATGATCCCAGGAAAGAAATAGTGGGGAACAGCATGGAGGAAGTGAAATCATTTGACATGGGCAAACAAATATGGAAGATGGGAATATCTTAAAGATCTCCCCTTTCCTAGGTATTTGTTAGAGACTCTAGCCACATATGGTTTGGTAGGCAGTTGCTGAGTTCCTTTACCACTGGGGTGCTCCCTTGTGTCATGCTTTCAAGTGACAAAGCAACAATGGGCAAGTGGTTGCCCGGTTACCATTGGCTTGGCCATTGTCTGTCTGAAGGAACAGTGCTCTTCATTTCTGCTGGGCTGGCTGTCCAACATGACCTTATATACTTTCTACCTTTTTCTGGTCTCTGGGACCATCATCACTTCATAGATGCCACTCCTATAGCTCTCTTACAGCAAGGCTGTGTTTTAGATAGGCATGAGATAGCAATCTAAAACTTAAAATTGAATATATTACAGCAGGTGAAAATGAAGAGTGGATTCTGATGGGACTGATAGAAAACTGAACTGAAAGAAAGGAATTAAACTGCAGGCAGACACTTTTAAAGTCATACCATTAACCTAACCATGAATAGAAGACAAAGAGCATGTGGAAATCACTTGGGAAATAATCTTTAAAGCTGTTACTATTGAAACAGCTCAAAAAATCTGGCAAGAGCCAAGACAGCCCAGTGGGAGAATTATTTAGAGGACTCTGTTCTTCCAGGATAACATTCTCATTATCGGAACTGCTCGGGTCATTTTCCTAGATTTCTGGCTATGATATTGTGATGTGGGCTTTGGACCCAGAAATATCTTTGCTGCTCTGATACATTCTGTATTCTGTATTTAAAGGATTTTGCAGACCAGAAGTTTGGGGGGAAAGCAGAGGTGGTTCATTGGGTTGGCATTAGCTGCTATTCCATGACCACCTCTCATTCAATAGCATGGGTTCTTGTTATTCCTTCCTGCCCTCACATGAGAGTCAATATGGTACTATGAAGAAAGCACTCTACTGGAATTCAAAGATGCCTTCTAGATCCAGCCACACCAGTTATAGTTATGCAATCTTGAACAAAGTCGCTTTTTTGAAACTAAGTTCAAAATGGACTTCTCTTACATAGTACAAGTCAAAAATGGACTTCTCACACAGTGCACTGTCTCCCATGCCTTTGCACTGGTCACTTCACATGCTTGAAATGCATTTCTTAACTCTACTCATAGAGTCCCTTTGTTATTTTAAGGTACAGACCAAGAAAAAATATATAGCTTTTTTTGTAGACAATTTATGATGGCCTGTTTAAAGAAATCTCAAGTCAGAATCACAAAATTGAAATAATTTCCCCAAAATTACAGAATATAAAGTAAATCCACAGAAATCATCAGTATTTTTGTATATTATCAGTAAAACAACATGAAGGGATAAAAAGAGAAATTCCATTCAGAAAAACTACAGAACATATTAAATATTTGAGAGTATCAACATGACCAGCAAGATGGAGGAGGAGATATTTTCTCTGATCCTCACAACCTCTTACATATTTCCAAAATAGAAATTAAGTACAGGAGATAAGGCAAGTTCATCTGTTTCTAGAGTTTAGGGCATCAAGAATCCAAATTTAACAACTTAGTGAATTGACAGCACAGAAGGCTACTTGCTAGTCTCTAAAGGAGGATTCACTCAGCAGCCCTTCCTCATCACCTATTGGGGGCAAGGCTATACAAGCTGATCCATAGTATTTCATTAAGAACTGTACCCACCCCACATTCACTTCTTCCCAGAGCTTTAGAAATCCAAATTGTAGAAGGTTGCAATAGTGGATTTCAGCAAGACAGCACTGGCATAATAGAGATCAGCCAGAGAACCAGAGGGAACTAGGTTGGGAAACTGTATGGACGTGCAGCATTCCACAAAACCTGAAGGAAAAAGCACAGCTGGGGCCACTTCTGAACCTTTCCAAGTCATTTGGGATAGAGACCAATGCTGGTCTCTTTGTAAAAAGAGGCCAAGATGGTTTCAAGGTACTGTCCCAGGGGAAATTATTTAAAGGGGGAGGAATCAGAAAGTGAACTATATGGGACTATAAGAAAAAAAAAAGGATATCACCAAAAATATATTCAGATATTCAAGAACTATATGAATACAATTTTAAAATTCTTATAGAAATGATTAATTTTAGAAATATTCATTTGCTCATGGGTAGACTGCACTAATTAATGTAATGAAAATTACTTCCTAAATTATTCAGTTCCATACTTTATAGATCTAGAAAAAATAATAAAATTTATCTAGAAGAACAAAGGATCAAAAATCTCAAGGGAAATAATGAAAAACCAAATGAACCTACAGCCTAAAACTTTGTGATACTATCTAGAAATGGGTGAGTGGAAAAGTTTAATTATATAATTTACAGATGAAATGAACAAATATAAATACTCCAACTGCTAGAATAATGACTCACTGTTACAAGGGAAAAACTTTTCGAAAAATGGGAAAACAATCTAGAAATTTGGAATAGAATGACATCTTATGCCATGTACCAAGATGGATACATGACTTAATCATAAAAGGTGACATCATAAATAAGAGAAGGAATGAAGACAGTATACTTTTCTAATGATACAGCACAAAGGGCAATTTTGATTATACAAAGTTTAAAAGCTTTTGTACAAAAACAATGCGATTAAAATTAGAAAAGAAATAGTTAACTGGAAAAAATCCTTATAAGAAGTTTTTCTGATAAAGATCTCATATCCAAGATACTTCCAGAACTAACTCAAATTTATAAGAGAGCCATTTCCCAGTAGAAATAGTCATCAAAACAAACACGTAAGTTCATGTGTTTTCAAAGTAAGAAATTTGAAGCCATATCAAAATGTTAAAAATCTCTAATTATACGAAAACATATTAAATAAAGCAATTCTGTGGTTACACTGAAGTTGTGGGAAACCTGGCATACTGATTTTCTTGTTGGCGGAATTGTGAATTGCTCCAGCCATTCTGGAAAATAATTTGGAATTATACTCCCCAAAATTACTAGATATGTATAGATATAGCATATATATCTCCTTTGATTCAACAATATCACTATATCTACCATCCAAAGAGAGGGAGAAAAAGAACCTCTCTATGCAATATTTATACTGACATATATACTATAAAAATATCTCACCTCTTTTGGTTGAACAAAGAACTAGAAATTAAAGTGTTGAGCCCATTATCTGGGGAATGGCTGAACAAATTATGGTCTATGAATGCAACAATTAATATTGTGTTACGTGAAGTGATGTAAGATAATTTGAGAGACACTTGGGAAGACTTGGATTAATTGATGCAATAAAGTGAGTAGAAACAGAAGAACAGGTTATGCAATAACTTTGAAAGAATGAAGAACTCTGTTTAATGCCACTACCTGTTAGGTTCTTACTAAGTGCTAATGAGATTATGAGATATTAGGTTCTTACTAAGTGCTAAATCAGTACTTAACAATTCTCTAATTCTGGCCTTTAAGGGGAGTTTTACTTCTGTGAACTCCTGGGGAGGAGCGTGCATGCTTAGGAGGAGCAAGTTCATTGGTTGAAGTATTTCTCCCACAAGCCCCTGAGTTATTCCACGCCCATTCTCTGGGAGGATGAAAGAAGAGTCTGGAAAGTCAGTTCTGGATTGGATCAAGGAGCAGACGTCTCATGGATTCGCAAGTGAAGAAGACAGAGAAAAAGATTCACAGAGAAAAGAAACCTCCTCCCAGAGAAGGATTACAACAGAGAGACGACAGAACTTTACAACTACCTATTCACAACTCTGGAGGACATGATGAAACATGCTACTAAACTGCAGTAATTCTCCTAACAGAGACATGATAGATTTGATAAAGAATATTGCATAACATTTTCAGACATGTCCAGTGTAAGAATTTGCTTTACTACACTATGCACATGTGTTAAAATGCGTTTGTTTTGTTTTTGTTTTCCAAGAAGAGGGGGGGCTTGACTTGGAATAAGGGAGCCAGACAGAGAAACAAAAGAAAAGTTACTGAACTTAAAAAAAAATCCTTTTTTTTTAGATAAAAAGATACGAAGACTGAGAGATAAGCAGAACAGCTTTGAAAGTTACAAGCTGAATTTTAAAATAAAAGCAAGCTAAACCTAATATGTATTTATAATTTTGTGAACACTACTGTTCTGTTTTACTTTGTAGATAGAAATGCTCATTTTCTTTGCTGGTTTTAAGTTCAAAATAAAATTTTGTGTGATGACATGTAATAAAGAAATCTAGACAAAGGAAAACAAAAGAACTCAAAACAAGTGCTGTTTTATATTAAGCCTTTCCAGAGATTCCCAGTTGCTAGTTCTTTTCTAGGTTGTCCTAAAAGTCTTAGTGCAGTTTTTAGCTTTAATTAATTTAAAACTATTAAGATTTTTGGGATACCCTACATTTATATTTATTCATATATATTTATGCTGTGTGTATATATGCTTATATATACACACATACACATATTATCTGTATAGATAGATAGATAGATAGATAGATAGATAGATAGATAGATAGATAGATTGTCCTCCACATTAGAAAGTTCCTTGAAAGTAGAGATTGGTTCATTCTTGGTTCTTGTACAAAGTACCTGATTTTCATAGACTATGTCAGTGACCAAGACACATGTAGTACCTCAAGATTTGGCAAGTCAGTGGACTGAGTTGTCCGTTATGCAGGGATTAAACAAGCCAAGCTTGAAGAGGCTGATCACAAGATTATCAGTTTTTAGTAATAAACTCGTTTGCCTAAGCAGTTCCTGAAATAGGAGGGAGCTAGATGATACAGTAGTTAGAGCCTGGAATCAGGAAGATATTGAACCTCAAATATTTTTATTTGTGTGATTCTGGGCAAGTGATATAACCTCTATCTCAGTTTCTTCATCTACAAAATGGGACAAATAGGACACCCACCTCCTAGGGTTTTTGTAAAGATAAAATGAGATGATATTTGTAAAGCATTTTGCAAACCTTAAAGCAGTCTGTAAATGCTAGTTATGTTGTTATCTGTGTCACTGGAGAAAGTACCTGCAGCTGTGAAATTGTACATATTCTAAAGTCTGAACAAGAAAGTGTCGGCTCTGCTCAGCTCTGTACAGGGCTGCTACCAATTAATACCACAGTGTAACTTTAGAGTATCATGCAAATCTGACGTGATTTTTTGGACCAGTAATTTCATCTGCATAGGGGCAGCTCGGTAAGGAACAGCTTCCCCCAATGTAAACTGGCATTTTCTTGGTATTGATAATCTAATGTAAGAAATTTCCCTGGAGTACTGGGAGGTTCAATAAACTTGCCAGGTTCACTTAGCCAGTAGAGGGCAGAGGTAGAACTTGAACTCGGACCTCCCTGAAGGTGAATCTAGTTCTCCATCCATTGCCCCGGGCTGTCTCATTATCCCGTGGTGTTTTTCTCCTGGGCGAATTCATAGAATCTCCCAGGATGGGCAGAGGGGCTCTAAGGGAGCCGAAGAGCTTAAGAGAAGGAGGGACGGGTCCAGTTTGTCCTTCGGTGCCGGCAGTGTGTAATGACTTGGTTTGCATTATTAGATGATTCCTGATGGAGCAAGGGCAGGAAAGAACTAGAGCACAGGGAGTCAAAGATCAGATCGGCAGAACCAGAAAAGACCAAGCGGCTCGGGAGGGTTGGATTCTTGCTTGTTGGAGATGAAGCCGTTCCTCCAGTCAGTGGGTCTCAGGGCCTGAGCTAGACTTTTCGCGACCACACCAACATTTGATCAGCGCGGTGGTTTTGGAGCAGAGAATAGGAAATGAATTACGTTTCCTTTCACACAAACACCAACCAAGATTCGAGCGATTCATTTCCCCCAAAATTGCTTCAGAATTGAAATGGGTACCCCGATTGCTGTAGATCTAGACCTTCCGCTCCCCTCCTGAATCAATAACAGGAGACTGAGACCTTCGTGGAACCTAGTGAGTCACTATTCACATCCAAAAGATAAAATACCAGCTGCAACTGAATTTTGAATTTTATTGAGTTAACTTAGGCCCAAATATAAATTCTGTTTGCTTCCGAAATTTGGTATTTTTACTGAACAAATGAAAACAATACAGACTGTGTGTTCTGTATATTCCTACTGTCCAGGGTCACAGGACAGGGCATTGCCGAGGCAGACTCTGAACTCACTGTCCTGACTGGGATGCTTATTGTATTCACTAATCTACACAGACGTTTGAAAAGGACCCTCCTGCATGGGCCACAGAGGTAAGAAGTGTTGGTAGTCGTGATGTCTGTGTGGGTCCCTATCGGTCGTGCTCACAAACCACTTGCTTTCTTATAGAATTCACAGGAAGAAACAAGATGTTGGGGTTTTGGAATAAGCTGCAAGCGCAGTATGAATCAGCAGTAGGATGTGGAAATGAAAAAAGCACATGATGCGAGCGGTTGCATTACAGAAGAAGTCCTGGATCCAGAGTGAGGAAAGGTGACAATTGTGGTTATTCTCGGTGTTGGTCTGATCCTATCTGGAGTATTGTGTCCTGTTCTGAGCACAGATTTGAGATGGTCGGAACATGTCCAGTAGCAAGAAAATATGATGTAAGTCTCTGAAACGGTGCCATGCAAAAATAAGGTTAAGTAACAGGATGTTGGGCCTAGAGACTGTGGGAAGGGTGTAAATATTTAAAGAGGTGTCATGTGGATAAGAAATTGGGGTCCCCCTGAGAAGAAATCCTAACACCACGAGCGATTTGCAGGTCATCACAGATTTCAGAGGGTTTAGCCAGAATTCTTTCTGCACGTATAGGTGAAACAAGTTAACTATGTATGTTCAGGATGTAAGATAGACATCAACTCATCGATGTAACATAAAAACTTTTCTGATACTCACAGTGGATAATAACAATAATAAAACATCCCATTTAGTTGAGAATTTAAAATTATGTAATGTAGTTCTGCTTTTATTCCTGTAGAGCATTACAGTATGGTATAGGTAACTAGGAGATGGCCCTACTGGGGGAACTTGAAAACTAGCTTCTTATGTCAAGTTCTCTCAAAGTTTCCAAAGTTGATTACAGGCCCTAAGCCAAGACTAGTAGCAAGAAAGTTGGAACTGACAATAGTGAATAGAAGTGAAAATGAAAAGTTGAGTTTAAGTTGTACTGAACTTTTCTCATTTCTAGGATTTTCCAGATGCTGGGTTTAGGGAGAGACTGGCAAGTACGCTAATTGTAAAGAGATGGGAGTCAAAGATGATGTATATCTATAGGGAATTCCTTTCCCTCTGGGATTCCCCCCCCCCAATCATCTGAGCAGATTCCATCTTGCACAGGATACCTGCAAGGGCTCCAACAAACTGGAATTTTCACATGAATCTTGGTATGGATTTACCCTAGTACCTTGTACCTTTCTCTTGCATCTATGGCTAGCAAATCCAAATCTTCTGCTCCCTGATCCTCATCATTCAGTCCTGCTAGTAGTCATCAAGAAACTAATGAGCATTTACCATGTTTGCTATCATGCAACAATCCCTTCCCCCCCCTCTGCTACCTCTCTCAAACTCTCCCATCTATTCAGAGCCAGATGAAAATCCCCTAGAGCCTATCCTCTTGTGCCCTCCCCTCTGCTGTATCCTCTGCAAAAACTGCTCTACTGTGATTCTTCTTTGCAGTAGCAGAAAAATCATCTTCTACTTAGACTGTTTCCTTCTGACCGTGAAGGCTTTCCTCTGAAGGCACTCTCCCCCAATTCTGGGTGCTGCTTCTTTAATGACTTTTCTTCCCTCTCTCCCCACCTACCTCTTACCCAAGGCAGAAGTCACTGTTTTTTGCTCTCCATCTCCATAGTCAGGACCCCTCTCTGCCAGCATCTCCCAACAGCCTCTTCTCCTTTGACCTTCATACTATTCAAGTTCAATCACTCTGTCCAGTCCCTTGAACTCTCAAAGGCTAGGGCAGCAGACCGTGAGCTCTGGCAGGACCTACCAAGCTGGAAAAGCTTCAACTATGACCTCGGTGAGAATCTGTACCTGTTGTCTGAGAAGCAGCATAGCTAAGTACAGACAAACGCATCACTAACCAGGTTGGCCACAAAATGAAAAGGCATATATGTGTATATGTGAATATACATGCATACACATATAGTGTATACACACAGACATATACATATATAACAATACATGCACACAAGTATATTTGGATACTACATGGATTGTGCATGTAGGGTGTATACTTAATTGTTTCAATATTTTTTTCTCTTCCAGTGAATTCTACCTAAGAGTGAGAAAAATTGTTAGATAAACTAAACTTATATTAAATACAGATCTAATTTGTGTACTAGTTGCAAGAAATGAAATGATGCTCAATAAAAGCCCTGCTTTCTTAGCAACAGAAATGTCAGAACTGGTGAATTTCTTCTTAAGCTCACTTTACCAAAATCAAATAGGGATGAATTCAGATCCTTGGAGCATAATGCATTTCTTCAGGTTAGTAGCTGGCCATTTTTCTCCTCTATCTCTTATCCCTACTTGAAATGATTCAAGTTAATCATTCCTTTTCCTCATCACTGTTGGAATTAATGCAAAGTACTAAAGCTGTTAGTAGACTTTTTAAATTCACATAATTTGACTACCTTTTTTGCATTATATACTCTAACTATGAAGTGGGAAATCAAAAAGAAGTGATCTTGGGAAGGATAAGGATGGGAGGTGGGAGGGAAGGAAAAAGGGGAGGTAGAAGGGGTTCAGCGAAACAGAAAATAAGAAGGAATGTTCACAGATAAATTAAACTGCCAATTGCTTAGTTTATCCCTACTTCTCGCCCCAACCCACCTTCACCACATACTAAAAAGATCCTGAGAGAACTAAGCTTGCATGAATAGACAGCTGAAAATTGTTTGGTGGCTGAGTACTTACATTACAGGATTCATGGTGCCAAAGTATCGAGACAAATCCAGACCATGAAAGAAAAGTCTTGCTAAGTGTAAACTTCTTTCTTGCAATCTTGAATTTTAAAAGTCAGTTTAAACTTACTTTGTCTTTGCTCTGGAATGTGAATAAATAGCTCTTCCGAACTTTAATATATTCCTTGTGACGTCTGATGTAAACAGCTGATTTCACTTTCATTTCTTATAAGCTCTATTATTTGCTTGTATCTGGGGACTTCTCGGAAGCAAACTTGGTAAACAATCTCTTGCAGGTTTTCTGAAAGGATTCCTGAGGTTTCAGGGTTATCTAAATTGTGGTGATCAGGTTTTGGATGTCAAGACTAAGTGCAGTAATTGTTCCTTTTGTACTCAACTGTTTAAGCATTAGAATGATACATATCTAAATAAAACCAACAGCTATGTCTTGGGGGGGGGGGGAAGAGGGAAACCATTTATCATAGCACAGAGCCAAAGAATTGTTTTTTGTTATGAATGGAAACCTTGATCAAGGTTAGACTTGTTAGAAATTAGCTAGTAATGCAACTGCATCTTTTATGCCTTTTTTGGATTGTTTTTCATAGAAGCAGGGATTCTTTGATTTGCTATGTAAAAATAAATACTTTGCTCTCTCCTTGTGAGCAATATTTAAGAGCTATATTAAGCACATATTACAATGATTAGAAGCAACTTTTGCTGTGCCAGTGGCAAAATCTGCTTTTTACTAGTCAAGGTGGTAACAATGGCTACATCCTAGCTAAGCAAAACAGAACAGAAGAAAGGGGAATTCAAGTATTTCTTTTCAGTTACTGACTTGTGGAGATGCAGCCTGGATGGTCTGAATTTAGGATTAGTAGAACTTAGTAGTACAAGAGAAAATATATGAAGGCATGAAAAGTCAGAATTGAGTTTGAAGTAGCAAAATCTCCTGAGATCATCTAATTTTCCTGTTCTGCTCAATTCTCCTATTTTTCCTTCTCTATGAATTCCTTGCCTCACTCTGCTAGATTGCCCTTCTCCCTCAAGAAGAAACCTGTAGGGAGTATCACCCCGTTTCCCCAAGTAAATGCCCAAATAAATGCCTTTTCTTGATTTGGAAAAGCTTTAGGAATAAATAGTCAGTTCTGGCTAGAATTGAGTAACGAGAAGGAGGCTGAATTATATTTGGGAAGTTATAAAGTCTTGAGTTGCTTCTGATCATTAAAACCATCTTCCTTAACACAGATCTTAGCAGGCAGCATGGAGTAGTGGATAGATTACTGCTATTACAGTCGCAGATGCCAAATCAAGTCCTGCCTCTGACACATATTGGCTATTTGTCTCTGAGGTCAGTAATTTCTCAGTGTCCTAAGTGACTAAGATTATACATTGCAGAACAGATGCTGATCTTCATTAGTAGAGTGGTGGTTCCTCATTGGGAGTTCCCTATGTCAGTAAAATTACAGGTTCAGTGTTTTGGCTTAGGTGGCAACATGTTAGAACCCAGATGAATCCAAATCCTGTACCAAATATTTCAATAAAGTTTGAAGGATAATGATCAAGAAAGCCAAGGAGAAATGGGAATGAACTATACTCTTCTGTTCAAGACTATATAAGAAGACTAAAGGAAATCTATGAAGGCTCTAAACAGAGATAGGCTAGAATCATGGGAAGAAATAGTAGGCAAATAGCTCAGATCCATAGCAGGAAGCAGGGCCAGACCAATGCTCACACAGGCCAGGTCTGACTTGGTACTCAGGCAGTCTATGCCCAATTCAGAACCGGGGCAGCCCACACTAGAACAAATTTCCAATTTAGATTCTTTGGAAATTAGAATGGGTCAAAGTAAAAGTAATAAATCCACAAAATAAGCAATATTAAAATCAAAAGTTAAAAAGAAAAAAATCAAAATATTTCCCATCAAATAGAACAAAATGCAAGTTATTTCCTATCAAAAACAAAAACAGTTCAGAAAGATTTAATCTAAGAATCACTGATTAACAATATTGATTAACAAAAGCTTGGCTTAACTGAGTTACGTACTATTTTCAGCTCTAGAGACACAAAGAAGGGCAAAAAAACTATGTATAGACAAGCTATATACAAAGTAGATGAAAGTAAATGGGTTTGAGATGTATATACAATAGTGGGAGTAACAGGATGCATGCCATGATGGTATTAGGAGGACTTTCCAGGGTCAGTGTTTTCTGGGAACAATAACTGACCTTATCTGTAGAAGCACCTCACAGGTGTGATGTCCAAATAAGCAATAAGATCTCAGAGGAAATGTACTGATAGTGAAAGGGATGAGTGCGTGAGTTAAAAAAACAGAAAAAATAAGTGAACATAGCATGTGCTGATTTATATTCAAGTCTCCTTAGTTCTCTTTCTGGATGCAGATGGCATTTTCTATCCAAAGTTTATCGGGATTGCTTTGGATCACTGAACCACTGAGAAGAACCTTTTCATAGTTGATCATCGCACTCTCTTGCTGTTACTGTGCACAATGTATTCCTGGTTCTGCTTGTTTTGCTCAGCATTAGTTCCTGTAAATCTTTTCAGGACTTCTTTAATCAGTTTGTTCCTCATTTTTTAAATAGAACAATCATATTCTATTAACTTTGTATGCCAAAGCTTGTTTAGCTGTTCCCCAGCCACTACAAAAAGAACTTCTACAATCATTTTTGTACATATGGGTCCTTTTCTCTCCTTTATGATTTCCTTGGGATACAGACTCAGTACAAACACTGTTGAACCAAAAGGTATGTATAGTTTCATAACCCATTGGGCATAGTTCCAGATTGTTCTCCAGAATGGTTGGATCATATCAGAACTCCAACAACAATGTATCAGTGTCCCAGTTTTCCCACATTCCCTCCACCATTTATCATTTTTTCCTGTCATCTTAGCCAATATGAGAGGTGTGAGACCACTGCAGTATTTTTGCCAAGAAAATTCCAAATAGGGTCATAAAAAGAGTAGAATACTATTGGAAGAAAACTCGACATTAACAATAAAAGGAATTCAGGAGGCAGAGATCAGGAAAGGGAGAGCATTTCAGGCTAAGGGGACAGCTAGTGAAAAATCACAGAAGTTGGGAGATGGCATGTCATTTGCAAGGAACAATAGGAAGTTAGTATCACTGAGATCACAACGTATATAGAGGGAAGTAAAGTATAAGAATACTGCAAAGCTAGGAAAGAGCTAGGTTATAAAGGGATTTAAGAGACAATAGAAAAAAATTTATTTTATCCTATGGGTAGAGAGCCGTTAGAATTTTTAAGTAAAAAGGAATGATATGGCTAAATCCTATACTTAAGGGTTTTGGGGGAAATATGGACTTCCATTTTGGATTGCTGAACCAAAAAGTATCCTGTAAATTTCTCAGGCTTAGGCTGACACACTAGATCAAAGGGACAAGCATGACCACAGAGTAACCTTGCCTATTTCTGTCCTCCTGCTTATTTGGACATCACACCTGTGAGGTGCTTCTACAGATAAGGTCAATTATTGTTCCCCAAAAACACTGACCCTGGAAAGTCCTCCTAATACCATCATGGCATGCATCCTGTTACTCCCACTATTGTATGCATCCCAAACCCATTCCATCATTGTGTGCATCCGGTTATTGCTTTAGGGTGTGAGAAATACAATTTTTTTATATAACAGCTGCCTGATGACCTAACTCCATTTTTTTTTTTTTTTTTGCTTCAGTTTCACTTGCCTGCTTTGCTGTATAAATGCTGTTCTCCAGTCACTCTGGACCAAATGATTTTTGAACAGGAGTTCAATTCAGTTGGCTAGCCTAAACTCTCCAATTAAATTAAAAGAATATTAATTAAATTATTATCAAAAAGCCATTACATTAAATTAAATTTAAAGAATAAAAACCAATCTCTGTCTTGCCTCAGTTTCTCTGGCATTACAGGATATTTTGAGTTTGAGGTGCCTACTGAACATCCACTTTGAGATGTCCAAAAGGCATTTTTGTGAGATTAAAATTTAGGAGAAGAGATTAAAGTTGGATATATAGATTTGAGTCATGGATATATAGATACGAGTTATCTGCATTGAGATAATTGAATCCCTTGGAAATGAGGAGGTCACCAAGAGACATAGTAGTTGTTTGTCCTTTGTTTTTCAACAGGACCATGATATCATGGAAGAGATGCCATGACTTGCAAGAGAGTTGGATTTCAGTGAGTGCAATGGGAGACTTAGCTTAATAAACATTCTGTGAGTGACTGAATGAGTGACATCCAAGATTTCCCTTCCCCTCCTTCACAATATGGCACCAATCAACATTTTTCAAGCCTTCTTTCAAACAATCCACCTTCACAAAAATCTAAACTTCAGACAAACTGAAGTATTCACCAGACCCCTTCACTTCATTCTCCTCTTTACCTCTCCATGCCTAAAATTCTCCCTCCCAGTTGTTTACTTCCTACTCAACTCAAATAATCCCCCCCCTTCCTACCTAGGGTATGACCTCACAGCACAAGTCTTGGATATTCTTTGTATGCATCATACTTACCTACTAAATGCCCCTAATTTCCCCAAGGGTAGAGATCCAATCTTAACTGAACCCTTTAATGCTTTTAGAACAATGCGCAATGGTGTTTAATAAATATTAATTTAACTAAATCATATGATCATTTAGACTAGAAAAGTGGGCTAGAGTCAAATTTAAGAGAATCTTGAATGTCAGGCTATGAGATCTCACTTAGCATCGAGTTATCTTGATTAATATGTACAAAATTGACTAGTAACATAGTATGAAAGGAGAAGACACACAGAGCTTTCGGGCACCCACTGTTAAAGAGATGTGATCTAGGTGGAGATCCTACAAAAAACATCTGAGAAAGAGACTGAAAAGGAGTTGTCGGACAAGTAGGAAGAGAATCTGCACAAAGCAGTATCATGGAAGCCTAGATAGAAGAAAGTGTCAAAAAGAAGGTGATTAATAGAGGTTACTACTGAGAGGTTAAGAAGAATCAGGATCCAGAAAAAGCTATTTGATTTGGTAATTATGAGATTATCAAAGCCTTTGGAGACAGCAGTTTCAGTTGAATGAGCTAGAAATCAAATTGCAGAGGGTTTAAAAGAGGTGAGAGGAAGGAATCATCAATTGTATATGGATTTCTTTTCCAGGAGGCTAGCCATCAAAGGAAGAAGAGATATAGGATAATAGCTAACAAGAATGGTAGGAACAAATGAGGATTGTTTTTTGTTTTTTGTTTTTTTTTTAAAGGATGGGGAAGGAGATAGATTTGTACACATCAGGCGGAGTATCAGTATACAGAGATTACAGAGAATGGGTGGAGTAATAGGGGAGATGATTTGCAGGACAAAATGGGATAGGATCATTTGACTACTAGAGGGGTGGCCTTGACGAAGAAAAAGGGCCATCTCTTCCTAAAAGATGGGTGAATGAGGAGGATATGTAGGGGGGAGAGATGGAAGATGAGTAAAAGGAGGAGCTCTTAGTGAATGTTATAAGGAAGGGGACTCCATGGGAGGCTTAAAGAGGTGGGGGCAGGTTAGGAACAATTTATCATTATGATAAGTGGAATTATGAATTGATTTGGAGTATGTATAAAAGAAGGGATTGCCTTGTAGCAGTGAGGAACCAGTTAAGATTACCTAATTTGTGATGCACAATTTTATGACTTTGCCTTCAGCAAAACACAACTAGGAGAGCTAAGACATTATCTATGTTAAACCAGTCTTTCACTTGAGATTTAAAGCTCTCCACCACAATGTGGCCCTAATTTACTTTTCTACCCTAGTATACTTACCCTTACCTACTCCATGTTTTGCTTGCTTCTCAATCTTGCTCTGCCTTCCTCTGCCTGAATGCATCTATGAAAGCCATCACCTTGGGGTGATCTTTCTCTTCAAATTTCCTTATAATACTTTTGCTTAGGAAGAGATACAAAGAGAAATTCCATTCCAAACAAATGTTGAGAGTATAAAATATTTGGGAATCCATCTACCAAAGAATAGTCAGGAATTATATGAGAAAAATTACAAAACACTTGCCACAAAAATAAAGTCAGATTTAAATAATTGGAAAGACATTCAGTGCTCTTGGATAGGCCGAGCGAATATAATAAAGATGACAATACTCCCCAAACTAATCTATTTATTTAGTGCTATACCAATCAGACTCCCAAGAAACTATTTTAATGACCTAGAAAAAATAACAACAAAATTCATATGGAAGAATAAAAGGTCGAGAATTGCAAGGGAACTAATGAAAAAAAAAGTCAGAGGAAGGTGGTCTAAGTGTACCTGATCTAAAGCTATATTATATAGCAGCAGTCACCAAAACCATTTGGTATTGGCTAAGAAATAGACCGGTAGATCAGTGGAACAGATTAGATACAAAGGACAAAAAAGGGTACATATATAGCAATCTAATCTTTGACAAACCCAAAGATACCAACATTAGGGACAAAAATTCATTATTCAGAAGAAACTGTTGGGAAAACTGGAAATTAGTATGGCAGAAATTAGATATGGATCCACACTTAACACCATATACCAAGATAAGATCAAAATGGGTCCATGATTTAGGCATAAAGAGTGATATAATAAATAGATTAGAGGAACAGAGGATAGTCTACCTCTCAGACCTGTGGAGGAGGAAGGAATTTATGATCAGAGGAGAACTAGAGATCATTATTGATCACAAAATAGAAGATTTTGATTACATCAAACTAAAAAGTTTCTGTACAAACAATACTAATGCAAACAAGATTAGAAGGGAAATAACAAACTGGGAAAATATTTTTACAGTTAAAAGTTCTGATAAAGGTCTCATTTCCAAAATATATAGAGAACTGACCCTGATTTATAGGAAACCAAACCATTCTCCAATTGATAAATGGTCAAAGGATATGAACAGACAATTCTCAGATGAAGAAATTGAAACTATTTCTACTCACATGAAAGAGTGTTCCAAATCACTACTGATCAGAGAAATGCAAATTAAGACAACTCTGAGATACCACTACACACCTCTCAGATTGGCTAAGATGACAGGAACAAATAATGATGAATGTTGGAGGGGATGTGGGAAAACTGGGACACTGATACATTGTTGGTGGAGTTGTGAAAGAATCCAGCCATTCTGGAGAGCAATTTGGAACTATGCCCAAAAAGTTGTCAAACTGTGCATACCCTTTGACCCAGCATTGCTGTTATTGGGCTTATATCCCAAGGAAATACTGAGGAGGGGAAAGGGACCTGTATGTGCCAAAATGTTTGTGGCAGCTCTTTTTGTTGTAGCTAGAAACTGGAAGATGAATGGATGTCCATCAGTTGGAGAATGGTTGGGTAAATTGTGGTATATGAAGGTTATGGAATATTATTGCTCTGTAAGAAATGACCAGCAGGAGGAATACAGAGAGGCCTGGAGAGACTTAAATCAACTGATGCTGAGTGAAATGAGCAGAACCAGAAGATCACTGTACACTTCAACAACAATACTGTATGAGGATTTATTCTGATGGAAGTGGAAATCTTCAACATAAAGAAGATCCAACTCACTTCCAGTTGATCAATGATGGACAGAAACAACTACACCCAGAGAAGAAACACTGGGAAGCGAATGTAAATTGTTAGCACTACTGTCTATCTACCCAGGTTACTTATATCTTCGAAAGCTAATAATTAATGTGCAACAAGAAAATGGTATTTACACACATATAATGTATCTAGGTTATATTGTAGCACATGTAAAATGTATGGGATTACCTGCCATCGGGGGGAGGGAGTGGAGGGAGGGAGGGGATAATTTGGAAAAATGAATTAAAAAAAAATAAAATAAAATAAAAAAATAAAATAAAATAAAAACTGCAAAAAAATTTTCTTTTATTAGAAATGAAAACTCATCTAAAATCTGGAAGAAATAGCATGATGGAAAGAAAACTTGATTTGGAATCAGAACATGGTCTGAAGCCATTTATTCCATTAATTACTTGTATTAACCCTTGCACAAAATCATTTAACTTCGCTGGGTCTGGATTTTTTATCTCAATGAAAGAGGCACACAAAATCTGAACAAGAGCTCACCTTCCAGTACAGGCCCACAGCAAAGATGGCAGGAGTGCTGCAATCAACTTTAGAAAGTGTCAGGGACTTGGATTTCCAGAGTCTTGTATCTTCTGACTGAAGATTCCATCATGTGGTAAGTTGAAAAGGAAAAAAAAAAAAAAAGGTGGATCCTGGGAAAAAAAGAGAAGCTTACATGCAGGGATTGCTGGGGTACTCCTGAGTAACTATGAGATGGAGAAGGGAAAGCAAGCTGGTGGTGCTCGGGGGAGCACATATCTGGTCAAGCACTTACGATGTGCCCAGGCACTGTGCTCAGGGAGCCTCACAACCACCAGGCATTTAGGTCTGATATTTCCCCCAGTTTTTTGTTATAAAAACTGAGGCAAACCGAAGTGAAATGCCTTGCCCATAGTCACTCAGGTATTAAGTGTCTGAGGTCTGAGATGAACTGATGTGAATTCAGATCTTTCTGAGGGCTGGAGGGCTGTAGTTAGAGTCAAGATGAAGTAGGAATTTTAAGAGAATGATTCCATTCGTAAAACGCTCACAGAGAGACATTTATTACAGGACAAAGATTGACATTAATTCTGTGAAATAGCTTCACAAGCTGGAACAAATATGACTAAGCCATCCTGAACCACAGGGCAGAGTCTAGTAAGGCCCTGGAGGGGCCTGGTAGTGACCAATGATCAGGCAGACTTTAAGATATGCTAATCAAGATGGACTTAGGAGTTGGTCTGTCCTTATGTAACAATGGAAACAGGTTGGGTGGTTTAGAATTATTAAAGTTATTAAAGCATGATGAGAGAAGGAAGGTACTGAGTACAGAGTGATTGCTAGGGTGTCCCTAAATCCAGAGGTTCCAACCAAATCCCAATCCTGATGAAGCTGAGCTAAGAAACTTTAACAGATTACAATGTACCTTGGGTGTAAGCAAATCACCATTCTGACTAATGAGAATAGACTGAAAGAATAGTTATACATATTACAGCCTTGCAAATTTTCCCCAGAAAGTTTATCTCCTATATACCAGATGTAGAAGATTATACTCACTAGTGTATAGGAGAAAGAGAACGATTTTATTGTTTTATTTTTTAAAAATTTAAACTCATCTACCATCCCTCAAAGACTTCTCCCTTATTCCCATTCCACTACACCTAATCTCCACAATTTCCCATTCTAAAGCTACCTGCCTCTTCCACTATACTCTGAAAAGCCTCTTCTGTTAGTCAACAAACTAGATTTCATCTGAAACCTTTTCCTTTCTTGTTCTCTCCATCTTCTTGGGGTTTTTGAGACTTGGCTTCCTCCTGGTGATACCCTGGCCAGCCCTCTAGCACTGGCTGCAATTTCACTCCTGTGTCCCAGCATTGAGAGTGGGAGGGGAGTTAGATCTTTCTCCTCATTACCACTTCCAGGTTCTCCCTTTACCCTCATCTCTTGGTAAATCCCCTCCTTTGAAGTTCATTCACTCCATCTTAATCACTCATTCAAGATTCTGATGGTTGTTATCTACACACCTGTGGAGTAGTCTTCCCCTCAACAAGTCCAGTGCCTGGCTCAGTCTTTCTCTCCTCCCCAACTCCTGTCCTCATACTAGGAGACTTCAGCATATATACTGACACACCCTTGAATCTCCTAACCTCATAATCCTTCACTTACTCATCACTTATGACCTCCTACTTCACTCCACACACTGGCTGTTGATATTGCCACCACTCAGTGGTCCACATCTATGTTAAAGAAATTTAAAACTTTGCCTGAACACAATCTGTTTTCTTTCTACCTTTCTTTCCAACTCCAAACCCTGTTCTTTACATTCTTCTGCCCCTCAGTTCTTTCCCAGGCCATCATCCTTATGCTAGCTACATCTTCCTCCCTTGATGAACCAGATCAACTCTACATTGTACTCTTCTCTTGAGTCCCTTGTCCCTTTATCCTGTCAAAGATCTTGCCTGACACATTCCAGTCTTAGAATTCTTCAGCCTTCCTCTTTATTCATTCCTATTCATATATTGTTAAAGGAAGCTGGAGAAAATTATGAAACTGAAACTGCATTGACTGGGTCCACTACAGCTTTTATGTTCTGGTCCTCACTGTGAACAGGCAAACCTTTTACCTCTTCCTAATAAGTTTTTGGGCAACTAGGTGGTGCAGTGGGTAGACTACTAGGTCTGGAGTCAGGAGGACTGAGTTCAAATGTGACCCCACAAGCGTGTATGTGTATGATCCTGGGAAAGTCACTTAACCCTCATTGCCTCAATTTCCTCTTCTATAAAATGAGCCATAGAAGGAAAAGGCAAACTACTTCAGTATTTTCCAGTAAAATGCCAAATGGGGTCATGAAGAGTTGAACATGACTGAAAAATGACTCCACAACAATCAGTTTACTATCCTGCTTCCTACAGTAGCATTTCCAAAACTTTCCCCCCCCCCTCAAACTTCCCACTATCACCTTCCTCTCACCTTTTTGTTTTGTATTTCAATGAAAAAATTGAGATCTTCCTCCCTCTCTTGCTACTCTTCTCACATCATTCAGATGTCTGCTGACACTATCTTCACTTTCATCCCTGTTTCACATGAGGAGGTGAAGTGGCCTTTCTTCTTGCTAAGACCAATCCTCCCAATCCCAATTCTGCAAAGATCACTCCCTTTAACATGCCTACTTTTTCACTAATATTAATTGCTCCTGACTACTAGCTGTTTCCTTACTGCCAATAAACATGCTCATGTCACCCTTATCATCAAAAAACCATTACTTGATCATTCCCACTAACCAATATCTCTTCTACCTTTTATGGCTAAACTACTTGAGAGGATCATCTACAAAGGTGTCTCCATTTTCTTATCTCTCATTCCCCTCTAACTCAGTGTAGTCTGGTTTCTAATTTCATCATTCAGACAAAATTAATCTCGTCGAAATTCTCAGTGAGCTCTTAAATGCCCAATCCAATGGCTTTTTCTCAATCTTCATCCTTCTTGATCCCTCTGCAACCATTAATCACCAATCACTACAGGACTGGAATAGTGCAATAGTCTGCTGGTTGGTCTTCCTCAAGTCTATCCCAATCGATTTTCTTCTCAGTTGTCAAACTGATTTTCCTAAAACAAAGGTGTGACCATAATAAATTAATGGGGAATAGCCTGAAGTGAGAAGGTAGTTCTAAATGGGAAAAATCTTTTCCCCCTAATTCTGAAGTTTCAGGGAACAACTTTCTACCAAGACAGAACAGCAAGTATTCTTAGTTTCCTAGATGTTGTGAGATTGATTAAATCTGTCACCTACCTATCAGAGATGAGACTTGAACTCAAGTTCAAGGCCAGCCCTCTATTCAATATTCCAGTTACCCCTCAGATGTGATTTATATAAGTGCACATATAATTACTGGTAAATTTATCAATTTATAGGAAATCATGTTAACTTAATAGAAATAATATTGCCTTTTCAGTGGTGAAGGCCTGTGATACAATAGAAGGATTTGTAAGAGTTTGGGTGGGCTTTCTTTACTAAGGAAGGGTGAACAAGCAAACCCACTGGAAACCCTTTAATTAGTCCCCAGAACCTGGACAGGAGAATGGAGGGTCTTACTGGGCTTCTTGCTCCTCCCCTTGCAGTATATAGAAATGAACCAAGGCCCCCCCTTTATTTATTTCTCCTTTACTTCCAGATCAGAGTTCAGCAAGGTTATGGAGGTAGATCCCAGGTCTCTTTCTCATCAGAATAGCAACAATGGCAATTTGTAAGATTAGTATAAGTGAGCCTGAAAGGAAGTTCCTATGTTTATAGCTCTTGGCCACTGTCTTTTGTCTTTCAATTTCGGTTTGGATCCCAATCAGAATCTAGAATTCCTAAGTGGAGTCTTTCAGTTTAGAGCAGTGGGGAAAGGAGATAGGGAAGAGTAAGTGGTACTTTCTGGATAATTCCAAGTTCTAGAGTTCCCAGTTGAGAGTGTCAGAATATTTTGTAGACACCCTGTTTCCCAGAGTGAAGGCTCTGAGCTTGACATAATAACAGTCTTTTATGCTCTGGATCATCTTACCCTTTGGCAAAATACATTGTTTTGTACAGCATCAGGTGTTTCCTGAAGGGGTGCCTCCTATTTCCCAGAGACCTGAGAGCCAGGAGAAGGTGATCCATCACATTTCTTGACATTCTCACAATCCCTATTTCTTGTAATTGCTAAATAAACCAAACCAGGTATTGCCACGCTGATTCTGTACCCTACTGTGAGAAAATCATCAGGATCCAGGAGAAACTGCATTGTCCACAAATGAACCTACCAAGAACTGCTACTTAAGACCTCAGAATGATTATGTCATGGTCCAGCCCACTTGGGATGTTTCATGTGGATAAGCCCTGGCTTTGCCCCAGCATGTTTAAGCCCGCCTCCTTAGGAAGACTTCCACTAGCAAGTATTTCCTTCCCTTTGGAATTGACAAAATTTCTGTTTGATCCCTAACTCTCCTGTCTCTAGCCTGCTCTATTCTGCTCTGGGCACTCACAGAGGCCAGTCCTGATCTGGTTGACAAGAGGGAGAAGCATACTCCTTAGAAAATCAAAGTAACTACTAATATAGTCCCTGCAGTTGGAGGATTAGAGCCATATAGGTGGTGAAGGACCTTGCTATTCATTTTTGCTATTACTATGAATTATTCAGACATTGTAGGTGCAAGATTGCAAATTCTCTGAAAATTTAAATTTTTTATGGATTTATTATTTTAAAAATTTCTGCAAGATGTCCCACCCACCAAAGAAGATGGAATATCTAGAATCTGTACTTTAGAATGCAATGGGTCAAACTTTTTTGTCACATATCTTCAGTTTTTCATCCAATTTTCAAATTGGAACATTCACCCTAAGAGTCTTCTTAAGGATGTATTAATCGTCCTTTTGGAATTCCAAATAAGCATTGTTTGGCCTCTTATTCAAGTTGGTAGAGATCTATGTTGTTAGTGTCTTGTTGATAAAATGCTTTCGTTAAGGAATTGAGCTTTCAAAATATCAATATCCATCTTGAAACCTGACAGGAAACTTTCCCTTTGGCTTCTGGGAAGTTTCTTGTATTTAGATTTTATGACCCAGACCTCGATGTTGTTTTTCTTGATCTTGGAACTTTGGAGAGCTGACAAGCTTTCGAATGACTTCTGCCTTCCACAGATCAGGGACACAGACCAAGACCATTGTGTGGCATTTGTCTTTATGATGTCTCATTGTACGCAAAGTAAATGTTTTCTGATTGGGGTCCATGTGGTGAGATGTTTTTCCTTACATTTGGAAAATTGGCAGAATTTAGTCTAGGAAAGAAATGAAATATGTCAATCTTGATCCAAATTGCACTTTTCTCTGTTCTATTCATATTTTACTATGTATTTGTTACAGTATATAATAGGTCATAAGAATCTTATCTTCTCAGTAAGCTTGTCCATTTTAATTTTTTAATGATTTCTTTTGTTTGTGAGGCAATTGAGACTTGCTACAGAGCTAGAAAATATTAAGTGTCTGAGGCTAGATTTAAACTCAAGTCCTTCTGGCATCAGGGCCAGTGCTCTATCTACTGAACCATCTAATTATCCCAATTTGTCCATTTTTATAACTTCAACTTCACTGACAAAAATAAGAGATGATTTCCAGTGTCAAATAACAATGTATTTTTCTTCTGTACTCTATCTCTTCGGTCTAGTTGGAATTCTTGCTTGGTTAAATTAACTCAACTAATGAGAATCTAGGGAAGGAAAAGTTTAGTGTTTTACAACTTACAAATTTTCAGAGTTGGAAAGGATCTAAAAGGTTATCCATTCCAACTTTTATCTGAATAGCAATATCCTTCAATTCTGAGAATGGCTCCCAAATTTCTAGTCCTGAACTCTCAGCTGGACTCTAGACATATTTCCAATTGCCTAAAGGACACTGCTATTTGGATATCAGCTGTCACTTCAAACTCAGACACTGGCTACATTGACATAATTATTTAACCCTTCTAAGTCTCAGGTTCCTAATCTATGAAATGAGCATGGGAGTGAGGAGGTGGAAAGTAAACAAAATGATTTCTAAAGTTTCCTTTGAATCTTAAATTTTCTTCTATCTTATGCAATTTCTTTTATATTCCCTTTCTTAAATCTTGTTTTTATAGATAGCTTTACAGTTAATTTCTCTCTATAATTTTTTCAGTGTTAGTTTTATTTCTGCATTTTGTATCCTAAATTGCTTAAAGGCAGAGGCTCATGTTTTAAACTTCTTATGTAGCCTCTTACAAAGGTAGGATGTATTCATAATCTTTTTTCATTGCTCATTGAATCTGATGAAATATTTAGTCTTAGATCAACTATGGCATGCCAGTTATATGAAAAATGCATTCTCCCTATATACCATGTCTTTGTTCCTTTAGTTTATTGTAACTATCAATATAAGCCAAAGAGAACATTTAATTAACCATGTTTTCTATCCATTTCTATTCTCATCTCCCCACTCAGCCACCTCATTTAGAAAACCAGTTTCTATCTAGCAATTATATTCCAGTTGAGTTTTGAATTTCAAAATGTTTCTGCCTCAAGAATTCCTATCACCAATGAGCAGAACCAGAAGATCACTGTACACTTCAACAACAATGCTGTATGAGGATGTATTCTGATGGAAGTGGAAATCTTCAACATAAAGAAGATCCAACTCACTTCCAGTTGATCAATGATGGACAGAGGTAGCTGCACCCAGAGAAGAAACACTGGGAGGGGAATGAAAATTGTTAGCACTAATATCTGTCTGCCCAGGTTGCATGTACCTTCGGATTCTAATGTTTATTGTGCAACAAGAAAGTGATATTCGCACACATGTATTGTACCTAGACTATATTGTAACACATGTAAAATGTATGGTATTGCCTGTCGTCGGGGGGAGGGAATAGAGGGAGGGGGGGTAAATTGGAAAAATGAATACAAGGGATGAGTTTTTGCCTGAAATTTGACCAGGATCAGAGAGAACAATCAAGTTGCTAACATGACATTGAATAATTCTTTCTGATTTTGCTTATGTGGAAAAAAAAGATAGCTTGGATGATTAATTCTTATTTCCAGGTATTCTGTATGGCATACTTGTAACTATCAAGGTTGTTACTACATATGGTCTGGATAACTCTTCCTAACTAACCCTGGATGTAAGGTTGTCCAGAGTGAACCAGGAAGCATGATTTTTCCCCTTTTCTGTTTAATCTAACTTTATTATATTATAATCTAATAATAAATTATAATTATGATACTAATAATAGTAATTATAGATAAATTATGTAGCATTTACAATGTGACAGGCTCTGTGCTAAATGCTTCACAATTTTTTATCTCATTTATAACGCTGAGAGGGAGGTGCTATGTTACTATCCTCATTTTACAAATGAAGAAACTGAGGCAAACAGAGTGACTTGCCCAGAATTAGTGGCAAGTGACTAATTTCAGAGTGGACTTGCCACACAGCTAGTGAGTGCTTGAGACTGTATTTGAACCCAGGCCCAGTGCTGTATCTATTCACTGCACTACTTATTGACCAGATAAGCATTTGCAACTAGGCAAATAAAAAAGAAAATCAAGAATAAGAGTCTGTTCCAGAAGCAGTTGTATTAAAAAACAAAACAAAAAAAGCCCTCTTCAATAATGTCAAAAATTATCAGGTGTAACAGATTAGCACCGACTGACAAGAAATGCCTTGTTCTCCATCCCCTTATTGCCTCATTCTACCTCTATTCTTTATTTAACTTTATTTATGTGCTCAGACCTAGTTGCACCAAGATTAGTATGGGGCCGTGGGAAAAGTTTATAAAGAGCTACTGATTCCACATGTCTTGGCTCAGATCATTCTCTCTTCTTGCAGTTGGTGCCCACGCCAGTGATTCAGACACCTTGTTTCTCTCTTCAATGCTAGTCTCCTGTCTTAGTCTGGGATCCTGGCCGTTCATTTTTCAGTTTCTTTGTCATAGTTCCTGGCCCAGCTTTTGCTGATTTTCCTAAACTTGATCTCTTGTCTATCTAGACTGAGATCCACTTGCTATTCTTCCATTCATTGCCTTAGCTACTCTTTCTAAATTTGACTTCTACTCCATCGACAATATATAGTACCTAGCAGGTTCTAGTCCTGAATATCCTCTTAGAAATTGAACCTCTTCTGCTGTTGCCCCAAACTCCAATATGACTCCAATATATCAAAAAAAAAAATCAGAATAAAATAAAATATCTCACCTATTCCCCTTTTCTCTCTCACCTCTGGTACTTTTGTGTAATTTTTAGTCTACTCTCAATCCTTTGAATAATGGTATTTCCCCTCAAAAATTTGTCCCTACATCATACTTAGATTTCTGCTTTTTATTCATGTCATGATAAGAATTTTATCCCTGTCTTAGGTCTAGTTCATTTACTAGATATATGTCCTTGCACCGTTTACTTTACTTGGTCCTCAGTTTCCTCATTTATGAAGTAAAGAGGTAGGTAGGCCTAGACGTCTCTTCCATCTTGAATATTCTAAGGACTAATACTTTGTGTTTTTTAATTATGGAGATTATTCTTTCTTTTCTTTACCTAATATCAAAGACTCACTTTTCCTTTCATCTTCAATCTGTTTTAATCAATTCCTAATTTAATTTCCTCTTCCATGACTATAATGTTTTTTATATTTTCCTTTAGGAGAATGCTGATTATAATCATCTTCCTTCCTTTGGCAAATAAAACCAGTTTAACTATCTGATCCTAGTTACTCATTTATGCTTATATATTTCCAGCATATATAAATGATTTATGACTTACATGCCATAAACATAATGTCTGCCACACACATGGACAAAGATTAACAATGGTCCCATGCAAATCACGAAGCAGCAAGGCCTGGTTTTCTACTTTACAGAGTGGCTGTTATTTTCCTTGGTTTTGAGCCTGCTTCCATGGTCAATGGGCACATTTTATGGCTCCCTATGCTTCTGTTTTAGGAGACACAATTTCATAATTTTTCATTTCATATGGAAATAGTGAATTCAGCAAATTTCAGTGAATGGCAACATTTTGTTGACTTACTGGTACTGGATCTCTGTGTTAGATTGTGGGTCATTTGGTTGTTTCATTTGAAGGCTTTGTGTTCCTTGAGTACTTTCCACAACAGGGAATAAGAATTCAAATATTTCTTGTGATTGAAAACTCTTATTCTTAATAAAGATCCTTTTGGTATTTTCTGTCTGATTCATGTTAGATTTCTTCCTTTGAAAAGTTGTAGGTTCTCTATAGTTGTTCTTTAATTTGCATTGTAGATCTGGGGAATGAAAGTGGAAGAAAAGTTATATTGGAAGTCATCAATTCTCAAGAGTCAAAGCAAGAATGAAGTTCCTGACATATCAATTAGGGTTAGCTAGGCCTAAAAGATAATTAAGTAGACTGATAAAGTTGGGCATAGTATCTGGCATTATTGCCAGAAGAAATGAAACTTTTTATTGTCCCTGGAAAAAATATCAATAAATTCTAGTTCACAGAATTTTATTCACTAGAATTCTAATCCAATAGTCTCAAGAAGCCCAGATTTCCTCAATTATTCTAGGTACAAACTTCTTAAAACAGATACCTTCTTCTTGAACTTGACTGTTTATGAAATGATCTAAATGGGATTCAATCCCAAAGATGACAGTACTGAAACGTAGAGCTTTTCTTCCTGATTCCTCACAATTCTGAGGAAATAAATTGGAGGATTTTGGCAATGGCACTATCCAATTCCAAGCCAAAACTCAATGTTGTCTCAATTCAAAAGCCTTCTATTTATCTTTTGAATTCTTTCTGTGATGTTTAATTGCAATGATGATATCTGTCACAAAATTTAGTACGTATAAGCTATAAAATCAGTGTAAATGGTATTTGTTTATACTCCAACAGAGAGCAGAAATAAATTTGCTTACTTTGGGCTTTCCATTTTTATCAATATCTGATGTGAAGAAACCTAACAGCCTAAAAAGACAAATAATTATAATTGGCTACCTCAGAATATTAATGATATTCTCTCCATTCAGAAGTAGCTGCTCCAAATGCAGATGTAACCTGGATTTTGTAAATCCTGAGCTTTACTCTGAATCACTCTGCTATTTGTATTCTGTACATTCTAAAATGTCTTCTCCTTTTATCATGGAACTATTCATACTATTTTAGCTGCGCTCTTACTCCCATTTACCTTCTCTACTTAATATCTTGCTTTAGTGGTCAAAGGATGAAACTTCTTATAGGAACTCAGTTTTGACATAGGTTTGACATAGGTTTGACATAGGCACAGATTGCTTTGCTTTCATGATTGCAATGTGTGTGCTGGACACCCCCAAGCTCAGTGCCCTAGGGCCAACTGGCTTTCCTCTCAGATTCTGGTTGTATTGCTAAGTGCTACTAGAATGGAAGTGAAGTGTTTCTATTGAGGCTCTCAATTAGTCATAAAATCAATCATTTGCCTATGTATTTATAAATACCTACTTATAATTTTAAAGCTGGAGGGGGGGGAAGGGGTTAGGGGAGTGTGGTGGTTTTGGACATTGTGATAATGACCTGAAGAACTTTATGTGGATTAGAGCAGTGGTCCTCAATCTTAGTATGTAGACTACCTGGAAATGGGGTGAATCATCATCCAACTAGGACTAGGAAAACCACATAGGACTCTTTAATGTGACTTTTGTCGTGAAGCAGAAGAGACCTTAAAATGGTCTTGGGGAAGTTTCTATTCATGTACTATAGTGTTCCTATAGTAAAGTTGAATATCTTCAATGCTATACTATCACAGATTGCTATTTTTGAGGATCCTCCTTACAATCCATTCTCCAGAGCATTTCATTTCAGAGTGATGAGAGTTACAATAACTCAACAAGATTCTGTTGTTTTGTTTTAGGTGGTATGGAGAGTGTTGATGGTGGGGAACATGGAACAATCGCTTTTACCCCAACTCTTGATAGATTGCTTTAAATTAAAGTTTTCCCTTTGTCCTTTTTTCCGCCTGACTCTTTTCAAGAGTAGGTTAATCTTCAACTGTCTAATGATCCCTTTTCTAGTTCTGACATTTCTAATTTAGAATTGGCAACTGATGATGATCACTGTTTTAAAGTCATCTTTACATCTTAATGGAACCTCTAAAATTTAAATAAAATTTGGTTCTATATTGGAACATACTATAATTTTGTTAAAAAATTAAAGAACCTTCTTTGGATGTCACTATCTTCTCAGTCCAGCTGGAAGATTTTCCACTGGGGCACTGCTGGGATGTTGTCTTAAAGTTGTTTCCATTGGTACTAAGATTTTTTGGCAGACACATTTTCTGAATTTTTTGCTCACCAGGTCCTACAGGTTCTGAGATATTTTTGGAGTGGTCATTATTAAGAGTTAGCCTATGTGAGCTGAAAAAGATTGGGTAGTCTGAGTTATTAACACATTTTCAATGTTAACAAGCAAACTAAAAAATTAGAGCAGGAAGAGCTGCTGTGTGCGTTTGAGATATCTTTTGTTTTTCTTTTCCCTCTGTAATCTGTTTAAATAAATATAATTGACAACAAAGTCACACGCAGAGAGGAAAAGGATCTAGTCTAATCATTGCTTTCATGTGAGATGATACACAGGAATTCAAAACAGATGGATATCTGAGAAGGAGCTGAGCTATAATGGCAAGGAACACCAAATTTGGAATCACCAGTAAATAATTAGTTGGGAAAATTTTGGCTCTCTTCTTGTGATCAGGGATAAGTTACTTCAGTCATCTCTCTGGACCTTATTAAGTTTTCTCATCTGTAAAATGAGTTAGAAAATGAGATAAGTCTCTTAAATTCTCTTCCAGAACTTATTGATTCCCTAATAATTTTTTAGGTCTTTAGGGTAGTAGATTCCTCAGTTCTATAACTTATTCATGTTCATTCAATAATAAGGAAATTTTTGGTTAAGTGAGGGAAGGATGAAGGAAAATATCAGATACCTTGTGTTCCTTCTGTTATGCAAATATAGGCAAATTTCTAAATGTTCACACACGGTCCTAAATTTTTCCTTTGTCCATATGGGTTGGGGCTACAGCCTCAGTCTTCATAACTGACCCTACTGAAGTAGAGTTATATATCAGGATTGTCCCTGAGCCAAATTTTGAAGTAGGAAAAGTTTGTCTTTGGCCTCCCCTCACATTGTCCATTCCCCTTAAGACCCTTCATTCCCTAGTTTGAGGGTATGCCTTAAAAGTATCATAACCCCCCTAGAACACTAGAAAAAGAAATCCTTTATTTTAGTTCCTTGGCAATCTCTGGTACCTAGTGCTCTCACAAGGAGAAAAGTAGTTGGATAAATTGATTCATATTAAAGTGATGGGTACTTAATGTACTAATCCTCCAGCAGCATTGTCCTTTTAAAGAGGAACCAAAGGAAGGTTATGATTCACATGAAATGATTAGCATTTCACATGGTGAAATTTAAGACTTAGTGGGAGATATTATGGAGGAAAGGGTATATGCTTTCCTTGAGCTCTTTGACTCATAAAGACAGTCACCTCCTCAACTTCCTTTCAAAATTGGTCTCATCTAAGACTATATTGGAAGATTGTTGCTATTGCAAGTCATTATGAAAAAGTAATTTCAAAGCTTCTAAGAAAGCAGAAAAGGAGTGAGGTTGTAAGAGATCAAAGTTGTAATTCTTTTCTAAGACAAAATAGCAATATGTCCTACCTGAGGTATTTTTTTAGTAGCCAAGGTGAAACTGGTCCTGGTAACTTCACTATATAAGGAGAAATCGTGGTCAGTGTTATAAGGTTGTAGCCCAAGATTATCAAGAAATTGAAATCTTATAGTTTCTAGACAACTAGTTTCTATATACACAGGGATCATTGATTAAGTGTGACCCCCATCTCATTTAAGATTGCTAAAAATTTGATGTAAATGATGGTTCTAGAACTTTTAATTCAGTGGTTTCAACAGTACTCTGATCATATCATGGTACAGTGGAAAGAACATGAAACGATCTAGATTATAATCTGGACTCTAAATGACCTTGGATACAAATCATTTGCTCTTTCTGGGTTCAAATTTCCTCATCTTTAAAATGAAGAGCTATTTTAAATGATCTCAAAGGTTCTTTTTGACTCTAAATCAATAATCTTAATGATGCCATTTTTCGATTAGAAAATCTCTAGTGGCTACTCATTGCCTACCAAATAAAGTATGAATTCCTCATCTTGGTATTTCAGGCCCTCCACAACAACTTTTACATCACGCTACTTCCTATAACATACTCTGTATTCCAGGTTCTCCGGATGACCCTCCATCCGCACGATTTGACTCCATGTCACTTTCTTCATTTCTAGAATGGATTCTTCCTTCTCCATCTCTGTCTGTTGAAGTCCCTCCCTTCTTCAAGGCCCAACTTAGATATGACTATCTCCATGAACACACAGCGCTAAATAGATTTGTCTGCAACAGGGAAGATTCTTGGTGCTGTGATATCATTAGAATAAAGAATTCCTAGAGTGGACACTTTCCCAACAGGTGCCAATCAAACTCTTCTATTACTTAAGGTCCCAGAGAGGTTTGCCTAAAAACTGAGAGATCAGAGTAGTCACAGGATACTAAAGTTAAAATGTACATAGTCTCTATCCTCAAGGAACTTGCCTTCTTCTGGTTGAGAAATAGACTTTCAGTAGGGAACTTCCTCTACCAGTCCCCTTAGCAAATACATCTTAGGAAGCTGCTTGAGTCGCATAGACATACATTTGCTCAAAATCACTAAGCTAGCAATTACTAGAGCTGAGACCTGTGCCCAAGTCTTCCAAGTCCACTTGACCCAGGAGGCCATGCTGTGTGTTCTTGAAACCAGGACAGAACACCCTTAAACCTAACATTTGTATCTTCATTGGGTTACCTCCGGGGTTCACAGGTGTTTGTGTCAGTCTGGGGCTTGCCTTCTGTGTTCACTAAGCTCATACTGGCAGTTTGCATAAGAACAGGGCACATTGAAGTTGTGAAAGCAACTGAATGCCTTGAGATGCATTTAGGAGCAGAGGCAGTAGAGGGGCACTATGGCAGAGCCCTGGGCCTGTGGTCAGGAAGATCTGAGTTCTGATCTGAGTTCTAATGTGACCTCACATACTTCCTGGATAACTCATTTGGACTCTGTTTCAGTTTCCTCTTCTGTAAAATAGGGATCATCATAGCAACTAACTTCTCAGAGCTGATGATAAGGATCAAATGACTTAAAGGTACTATCTATCAAAAGACCCTCTGCCCTGTCCTTACAGCTTCAGAATGTGAACTTTGTACTCTCTATGCTAGGAAGCTTAACCAGTTTCAAATAGGATGATAGCTTTAGGGCTAGAAGAGATGTTGGAGGTCATTCTGCTGATGAGGAGACGCAGTCCTGGAGAGACCACCATGCCTCTGTTCAACTCAGTCAATATAAAACACTGTGAGGAGGGAGAGTGCAGTGATTCGGCTGCTTACTAGGTGGAGAACAAGAGCCCTCCTTCCTTTTCAACTCTCTCAGTCTGTATGATTCATGTGCATAAACATAGCATGGGGATAAAAAATAGTGAAAGGAATTTTCTCCCTCTAAGACTTAGTTTTGAATCAGAGATCCCAGGCAGCTAAGTGGAGAGAGCACCAGCCCCCATCTTTCCGAGTTCTACTCAGATACTTCTTAGCTGTGATCCTGCACAAGCCATTTAATCCTGTTTGCCTCAGTTTCCTCATCTGTAAAATGAGCAGGAGAAGGAAATGACTAACCACTCTGGTATCTCTGACAAGAAGATCCCAGATGGAGTCCTGGAGAAATGAATGTGACTAAAAGTTACTAAACAAGAACCACCTGGAAGACCACAGGAGAAAAGCAGTCTCAGAGGTGGACTATGAATGCTCGGGTGTCTCTTATTAGTTAGCCATTTGGAGTTCATGAAAGCTAAGGCAATCCTTAGGGGATGAGCAAGGGAAGATCCATGCTCCTGTCTGGAAAGAAGCCACTGAATCAGGCTCAGCAACAGCTTAGGCAAGGAACTAACTCATGTTAGCCAGCAGAGAACGGCAGTGGCTCACGCTCCCTCAAGGGAAACCAGGCGGAAGTGGCTGGGCAGAAATGCCAGGCAGAGAGCTGGCAGCAGGTAGCCACAAACTCAGAGCCTGGTGAGCCCTGGGAAAAGGGGCGCCTGGCCAGGTCCTGCCCATGACCCTATGCATCTTTTATATGCTCAGTGGGCAGTCCTTCCCATGGCTGGTGTGGTGACTTCTAGGACTGCATCTTAGTGTATGGGGGGATAGGGAAATCTTTCTGGTTTATTTTGCTAAGCTGTTTGATTTTTTTGCTTCGAATTAATATGCTATCTAGGTGACGTAGCAGAGCTATCAAGGAGGACTTGAGTTTTGATAATGAGAGATTGGCAATCCAGTCAGCATGAGTGTATGCATGGATGCGTGTGTGTGTGTGTGTGTGTGTGTGTGTGTGTGTGTGTGTGAGAGAGAGAGAGAGAGAGAGAGAGAGAGAGAGAGAGAGAGAGAGAGAGAGAGAGAGAGAGAGAGAAAGAGAGAGAGAGACAGACAGACAGACAGACAGACAGACAGACAGACACAGACAGAGAGAGAAGGAGAGGGAGAGAGTAAAGGAGGAAGGGAGGGAAAGAGACAGAGATAGAGACAGAGACACAGAGAGACAGAGAGAGAAAGAGGAGAGAAGTAGAGAGAGAGAGAGACAGATACACAGAGACAGAGAGAGAGAAAAATAGAGATAAAGATAGAATTAAGACATACAAACAGACAGACAAAGATAGAGATGGAGACAGACAGAGAGACAGAGAACAGAAAAAGACACACATAGAGAGACAGAGAGAGATGTTATAAATCCTCAACTATAGAACTGTTCTTTAAATGTAATGCCAGAGTTTATCGTGATTAGTGATCAGTTTGAAGATCACAGAATAAGCCTTTTTTTTTTTTTTTTTTTTTTTTTTTTTTTAGTTTTAAGCACCAGAGAAATTCAAAAGCCTTAGGAAATTCGTCATAGTTCCAATGACTGTTGGCTATTCCTTGCATACAACATTCCATTTCTTGACTAAAGGCATTTTTACTGGCTTTCCCCCATGCCTGGAACTTTCTCCCTCCTTATCTCTACCTACTTACTTTGAGTCTCAGCTAAACCTTCCCCTTATGCCAGAAACCTTTCCTGGCCCTCAGTCTTTGTGCCTTTCATTCTGATATGTTCTGCACTTATCTAGTTTGACATAGTTATTTGCACATTTTTCTTCATTAGACTGTGAACTTCTCGAAAGCAAAGATTGCTTCTTTTTTTCCTTTCTTTGTATCCCAAGTACCTAATGTAGTCTCTGGCACTAGGAAACATTTATCAGTCACTTTGCTAAGTATGAAGGATGCACAGTCTAATGAGGGTGGCAGCATGCAAATCGGCATGTACAAGATAAATTGCAGATAATCTCAGAAGAAAGGCACCAGAAAATAAGATTTTAGTTGGCACTTAAAGGAAGGCAGGAAGACAGGAGTCAGAGATGGAAAGGGAGTGCATTCAATGGCATGGAGGACAGCCAGTAAAAACACTCTGAATTTGGAGATGGAGCATCAGATACAAGGCCCAGCTATTGCCTACAACTACTCCAACCAAAACCTCGGTGGAACCCCAGACTTAGGAGGAATTATAAAACCCAAGAAGAGAACAGAGAGAGAAGACAGAAGCCCAGGCAGATCAGGTCAGCAAGATACCATGCAGAGACTCAAAGTCCAGGGATGGAATTGGGGCCTGGGCCTGTGCGTTAGGGTAAGAAGTTGTATGGGGAGCCAAAATGGCAGCTACCCTGAACTAGTTTGCCAATTCTTTGTAGAATGAAGAATGAAGAACAGATCTATGTATAGTTATTGCTGCAGACTAGGAGCAAATCATGAGGTCAAGCCTGAGACCATATTTTAGAGAGATGTCTCCCATTCTGAGGCTTGCAGCTACTGTCCACAGCAAGGAATTCAGACCAGGGGAAAACCTTCAGTTCTGTTCTGGACCTGCACAGCTTCAGCTGGGGCCTGGGGTACTCTACTGGAACTTCAACCCAGACCCAAAATGGGGTCAGGCATTGCAAAGCTCAAACCAGGAAGGCAGTAATGAAACAATACCCTAGATCAGACTATTTCTGGGAACACTGAAAATGTGCAAATCTCTGACCCAGCCACCTTTGGTATCCTCAAAACCTGGAGAAAGAAGCAGCAGGATTGCAGAGAACACAAAACCATTTTAAAAAAGCCTGGACAGCCCCTTTAGAAGGAGGCCCTATACAAATCCCAATTCAGGAAGTAAAACCGAAAGAATAAGGAAACAAAGTAAAATAGAGCCAAAGATCCCCTACAGTAAAGCACAATATAGAGACAAGAATGCCTAAAATACAAATCCAGAAGAAGAAGATGACTTTAAAGCATATAAAGTGAAGCTTCCAAGAAATACAGTCTGAACAATAAGTTAGACTTTCTGGAAGAACTGAAGAGTTCAAAAAAAATGAAAAAATCATTTCACACATGAAGTCTAGGAGAGAAAGATAAACAGCTTAGTAAACAAGATACAAAACTTTACCTAAGTAATGAATGTCTCAAAATTTAGAATGGATTAAACACATTTTAATGATTCTGTGAGACAATATATATTAAAACAAAGTCAAAAGACTGAAAAAAATAGAAGAGATTTTAAGCATCATAACAAAAAAAACTTGTCTGAGAAATGAATCACTGGACATCTTAAAAGCCATGATCAAAAGAGAGAAAGCTTGGAGGTCGTATTTTAAGAAATCATGAAAGAAAATATCTCAGGTCTATTAGAACCACAGGTAAAATGAAAAAGACAAAGAATCCAATGGTCATCTTCTGAGAGAAATAACAAAAAGAAAATTTCCAGGAATATTATAGCCAAAATTTAGATCTTTCATGTCAAAGAGAACATTCTGTGGGTAGCCATAAAAATGGCATTCAAGCATTGAGGAGTCACAAGTCAATATCATGCAAGATTGAAAGGAGCAGAGAGCACAGAACATGATAATCCAAAAAAAAAAAAGCAAAAGATGTTGTCTTACAACCAAGAATAACTTATCCAGAGGAACTGTATAAAATTCTATTGGGGGGGGGGGAGAAGAATAGATCTTTAATGAAACAGATTCAAGGCAAATAAATGTGAACAATGGTAGAGACTAAATCTGGAAAGACATCAATCGATGAAGGGTGACGTGAGTGGAACCAGGCACCCAATTTATGCAGGATGTATTAAAAGTTTTAGTACAGTTTTAAGCCACTGAAGCTTATAACTGCATTAAGCCTTTTGGGGACATCAAGACTGCATGAATTCACAAATGAACTCTATCAAATACTCAAGAATCACTTTACTATTTCAATTGTTTTAAAAAAGAAGGAAAAGATAGAACTCTCCTTAACTCTGTAAACTAATTATGGTCCACAAAGTGTCCATTGAATATGCTGAAGACATTCCTCTCAGTCATCTAATGCTAAGTGGCTAATAGTACACACTCCAATTGTTCCTCTATTATCTTTTACTCTTGTTACATAGAAAGCTTATTTCATTTTTTTAATATGCTCTTCCTAAGATAATAATATATATATATATATATATATATATATATTATGCATAAAAGTAATTCATGACAATAGCTAGGCCATACATTTTTTTCTCTCTTTTTTGGTCACCAAAATTTTTAACCTATAGGTTATGCTCAGGGGGATATACTGATAAATATTTAACAACTGTTCCCTGAAGAAAAAAAAAAAGCACAAAATATTTTAATTTTTCAATCATTAACATTTTTCGATCTCCATAGTCTAGACAATCAGAAAAAAATAATTGCAAATCAAATTTCTGATTTGTTGCATTCTCTAGTTTTGAGGATATAAGTACTAACAAAGAAAAATTTAATTAATTGATAGGAGCCACTTCTAGCACCCTGCTTCTATTTCATGATATTAAGCCTATAAGAATAGTGTGGTTTAAATTTTTTTTTTTTTGTTTCTTTCTTTGAGGAAATAGTTTGGAATTGTTGAAATCCCTGTGCAATGTCCTAAATGCAAAGAATTTTAGTTTCTTCCTATTATTCAGTCCTGGCCCCAGCTCTACAAACTTCATCCATTTTCAGTGTCTGCCCAAAATATGGTTATTGCTGTTGTTTGTTTGACAAGAGGTATTCTTTATTCACTTAGTTTTTCCCCTGGCAATCATTAAACTGAACTCTTTTGGGTAATTGTGGATCTCATTAAAGAGGCTCTGTAATGTTTTTAGTTTAGTGCAATCAGCACCTCAAACACACATAGAGGGAATATACCATTTTATAGGAGTCATTTTGACTCCTTGCTGGATAACCTCTGTTAGATGTAAGTATTGTTGATAAGCATTTTCTTTCTCATTTATGTCTCATTGAATATTGACATCAGCTCCTCCTAGTCCTTTTTAAGTCTTGCTTCCAGAAAGGTTTGCATGAAATGGATAATGTTTGTCACAATGGGAATAGAACGGAATTGAAAGGGATTTTTTTAATCCCAAATCAGATAGTAGAACTTGGGTTTCAGAATGGCAGACAAAGGCAAAGGAGTTCCCCCCAAAATAGCAATGATCACGAGTCTCTGTCTAGCTACAACCTGAATCTGAATCATAAACTGGTGAAACAGTTGTGGGACTGTGAGGTGGTCATTTTGCCTTTATGGTCGAAGACACTGCTAACAACTGGCTGCAAAGAGTATCAGGAGGTCTCAGAAGCGGCCCTCCTGTGGTCTAGCCCATTGCAGAAAACAGAATAGTTGAGTACCACAATCTTTCAGAAGAACTGAGCAGTTAGGAGGCACCAAGGACAGGAAGCTAGATTTGGAACCAAGAAAGCCTGAGCTCCAATCCTGCCTCAGGTCCTGGACAAGTCACTTAACCTCTCAGGTTTAGTTTTCCTGCTTTATAAAATAGCAGCAATTAACAGCACATACCTCAATAGAGATGTGACAATCAAATGAGAGAGAGTATGTGTGTGTATGTATTTTTTTAAAATAGGGAGCCATTAGGAGTTTATTAAATAGGGGAATGACATGGATCTTTTCTTTTTTTTGAAGGCCATCAGGTTTAAGTGACTCGTCCAGGTTCACACAGCTAGAAAATACATGAGACCATATTTGAACTCAGGTTCTTCTGACTCCTGGGTGGGTGATCTACCCACTAGGCCACCTTGATGCTGTGTGTGTGTGTGTGTGTGTGTGTGTGTGTGTGTGTGTGTGTGTAGTTTTGTAAACCCTGAAGGACAATATAAATGTTAGTTATTAATTATCTTGTGGTTCAGTGACATCCTATAACTAATGTCCAACAGCAGCAGCTCTGCAGGGGGAAAGCAAGGCTAGTTGTAGAGATAGAGAAGTCTCCAGGTCCAGAGATGTCAGCCTAGGAGTCTGCATGACACTGGCTACCTGTGTGCCGTCTCCCATGATTTTCCCTGACCACAGGTCTTCCTTATATGTGTGTATTCTAACAATTTGAATGGAAAAACTGGAAATCTATTCAATGTACATTAATTATGCCAACACAGTAAAGACAGCAATACTAACCATCTTTAAATTTTATGCAATACCAGTCCATATACTAAGGCATAAACCATAAAATTAGATAAAATAATAGCATTAATGTGGAATAACTAACTAGTAGGACAGAATACAAGAAGAAATTATGAAAAGAGTATAAAATAATAATTATTAAAACTAATTTATTGGAAAAAAAGATTTTTAGATCATAGAAAGAGATAGAAATGACTTCAATAAGGTCTCTTTAAACTAACCATCTCATTTCACAGATATTGAAGTGAAGACCAAAAAAATATCAAGTGACCTGATCAAGATAGATGAATTTCTATTCCAGGTACATATCAGTACTCTCTATATTAGCTGGACAATAAGTATTCTTAATTCACTTTTTTCCCATTTTTGAATAATTAGGATACAATTTTTTGGGTGAATACACATCTAGAAGACTTCACAAAACTCTAGCACTTATTCAGTCAGCATAATGTAATCCAATAGAAGCATCTGAAGGACTTTATTATCCAAGAGTTCACCTTTGAATTGAAGTTAGTTAGAGTATACATATCTCCTTGTTTTTATGCTTCACTTGAGATTACATCACATGAGGGTCATTGTAAGGCAGCACTATATAGAGATATGCATGCTGGATTTGGATTCAGAGGATCTGGATTTAAAGCTTGTCTCTGAGACTCAGCTTCTTTGTGAAGCTTGGACACTTCTTAGTTTCTCAAATATAAAAGAAGATTGGAACATTTGTCCAGTATGTTTATACAGGAAACTCCTTTTATGTAGGGATAAGTCCATACTGTTTCAGAGGTTTGTTCCAATTCTAAATCTATGATCAGACAATGTTATATATCTTATATACCTTTCAGAAAATTTTATGCAATTTTAACATTTTTGTGGGAAATACCTTTCTGGAAGACAGCCTTTGAGATGTTATTTTGCTCTACCAAACCAAATATTTTCTTATAATAAAAATAATATAAACCCCAACAATAAGCAAGTGAAATTTTATATTTTCTTCATCTTTCAGTTGAATAAATTGTCAACAATGTGATACTTTTTGTATTCTTAATACAATGAACTTCCCCATTTTTGCCTTTTTTAGTGGCATTTCTATCTCTTCTATAAATACATCTGGGGTTGTGATGTTAGAATCCAAATTTGGTGGTTTCACTATCCTTAATGGTCTAAAGTTCATTACAAAAATCATTGCAGATCTTTCCCCTGTTTCATCTGATTGTTTTCTTCTTCCTGTTATCTTTGAATATATTTGGGATGACTTTATTTAAATAGGACTCTCAATAAACTTAAAAAAATTTCTCCTATTGTTTTTTATTCTTTTATGACTTGATAGTTCTTATAATTTTCCTCAATTCCCTTCAGTAAGATTTTAAAATTCAGATAATATTTTTAACTGATATTGCTCTTGGTTGTCATTTTCTCTCAGTTTGTGAAGTTTCTTTCACTAAGACAATTTTAGGCTCCTTTGGTTTCTTTATTATAGTAATTAATTTATAATTCTTTTTAATAAATTTATTATAATTAGTTAAGATATCCTTTCTTCATTGATTTGCCTTTTTTGGATCAGTAGGTCAAGTAAAATTAGTTTAACTGTACACCACATTTTCTCTCATTTTAGTATTCTTCCTTTATATTAATTTTGATGATTGCACCAGCAAGATAGTAGTTTGATTGTACGAAGTCAGTTAATTCAGGAATGACTCCCACATCAATAATATGTTATTTTCTATCTAGTAAAATAAAATCAATTTCATAGATAAATATGACAGTAATCTTACTAGGGTAATGTAGATGAATGAACCTCAAAGAAGAAGAAAATGCCAAGTGATGGTGACAAAAGCATGGCCCTGAGAAATATACTAAAGGATGAAAGATAGATGATAATCTGACTAAATAAACTGAAAAAGCCCTCTTGAACAGGTAAAAGAACCAGAAAATAGCATCATTGGTTCAAGAATTCCTTCCAACAATGAAGATAGCAATTGATCTGTGGCTGTCTTTATTAATATCCTCGTAGAGGATCTTCAGTTCATTCACTATGAAATGTTTTTATAGATGAAAGAGTAGGCATGCAGGCTGGTAGTTTTAAATGTTCTCTTAGTCACCTTTTTATTGTATTTATTAAGTCAGAGATTTCCTCTCTTATATCATGAATTTGATATATTTCCCTAATACTTTGTATATACTAGTACTCTAAAAATCCTCATAATTGTTTCATCTCCAGTATGTTCTCCTCAATATGCATACACTTTGAGAATAGACACCAATCCGGCTATTTTTCTCCTGTATTTGCTCTCTTTAGAATCATTTTTATTTCCTCTATAAGCCCAACTGGGATTGTGAAGCTGAGATCCAAATGTGTGACATGGACTATGACAGATAAAGTGATAAAAGTTAAAGTGATTTGTGCAACTATTTCTTTTTCTTCCTATTTACAGTCCTCCTTCAATTTTCACCCTTGAATGTTCTTGGAATCATTTTACTTAGTTGATTTTCTTGCCTAGCTTTCTTCAAATTGGTTTTATCCTTAATTGCTTTTCTCCATTTTTAGGGACAATACCACTTATAGTTATCCATCATCCTTTGTAAGACTTTACAAATGTGTTTATATTTTAACTTGGTATTTCCAGACTGATTTTAGGAGACTGCAAAAGTAGTGACATTGAAGGTGTTAGAATTCTTACAAGGTGCTAAGACAATGGAATTGATAGAGGCAATGATTATGTACTTAGTACTTATTAGAGTTCTGCAAGATTCACACCTTTAAGAGATCATACATAAGCTAGGGGCCTCAACCAGGATGCATTTTGGGAGATTCAGAGCCAGGATTTAGTCGAGGAGATTCACAAGTCAGGCAGAACAAAAGAAGACAGAGAAATGGTGGCAGGCTGTCCTGTGGAGAACACTGAAACCAAGATCCTGAAGGCCTCCAGAAAACTAGCTGAGTCCCAAGTGAAGGAGATAAGATTTTGATGGAAACAATAAAGGATTTGGACTTTAATACCTGGCTGCATTTCAGGTGATTATTACACTGAACTGAAAGGAAGGCTGCCTCCAGAAGCCCCCCAAGAAACCTGCTCTCAGAGAACATTATAATTTAGAGAAGAACATTACATTTTGGTGCCTGAAAGTGGGACAGACACAAACCTGATTCCAGTGGAAAAGCCTCTGGTTCTGATTTCAGTGGAAAAGTCCCCTAGACCCAGAAATTAGGGTGAGTACAAAAACAGACAAGGAAACTTTGTTAAAGGGCTAAACTAGTATTTCAGCTAAAATGGGACAAATGTTTAGAAAACAGCCTGCTTTTCCAATTCAAGAAAATGTGTAGAGAGCACTGTCAGACTTATAAAAAGCCAAGGTTTGATTACAATTTGGGAGCAGATCACTGAACTTTTAGAAAATGTACAGTACACATCTCCTTGGTTCTCTAAGGAAAAAGAATTGGATATAGATGAGTGGAAATTAGTAGGAGAGCAACTAGGTGAATACTACAATTCCAATCCAAACTCAATTTCTAAAAATACACTTTATACATACAATTTAATACAATTGGCTTTAAAAATTGTGTAAGTGTTAGAAAAAGGAAAAAGAAGAAAGAGCAAGAGGGGGAAGTGCCAACTATACTAGGTGAAAAGGATGAAGAATCAGATAAGAATGGAGTTAAGTACAATATTAAATATGGCACTTCCCAGCAGGAACATTTCTCATCCCCTGACCTACTTCCCTCAATTAATCCTTCATGGGTGGAGGGAGAAGGAGAAGGGGAAGAGGCAGAAACACATTCAGGACCTCCTAAAAAGCAGCTTATGACAAGATTACAAAAGGCATTGGTTAAAGCAAAAAATAAAGGACAGGATGTATCTGATTTAAAAATAAATGCATACCTTGTGATTGAAGAGCTTCACCTTTTAGGTCAAAAAAGGAGAAGATACACTCCTTTTGATCTGGAAAAAATTAAGGATTTTAAAAAAGGGTTGCTCTCTTTATGGGGCTACATTGTCTTATGTTAAGATGTTTTTAAATAGTTTGGCTTATGAAATCCTAACCCCTAGTGATTGGAAATCCATAGCAAGTAAGTTCATGTTTAGAACCTGGACTTGTTGTGGCTTTCGGAGTATCATGAATTATGTAGGATTCAAGCCCAATGAAATAGGTAAACTGGAGTTAACATACAAATCACTTTTGACCAACTAGCAGGTGAAGGTCAGTATGGAAAGAATTCAGCACACATTAATTATCCCATAACAGTGTATGAGCAAATTTCTAAGGCCGCAATAAAAGCTTGGGGTTCTCTCCCAGAAAAACATGAAGGTAAAGCCTTCAGAAAAATAGAGCAAGGTCCTAATGAACCCTTTGCAGATTTTGTGGGATATTTGCAGACTGCTGTCATTAGAACCATTGGAGAAAATGCAGCAGACAACTGGCTAAGGAAAATGTCATTGAGGTTTGCAGAAGAATTATATGGGGACTACACAAAGATGCTCCTTTAGAGGATATCATAAGACGCTGTGCTACAGTGGGCACAAATGCTTATTATACTCAGACTATGATGAACATGGGAAAACAGGATCCTTCTTGGCAAGGGACTTTTAGAGAAAATCATCAATGTTTTCAGTGTGGAAAAACAGGACATTTGAGAGCCCTGTGTAGGTACAGAGATAGAGTGAGAGGACAGGATGAGAAAATAAAACCCGGGGAGGGGGAAGGAGGGGAAAAATTAGAACAAAAGGTTTGGCAGTTGCCAATGTTGTAAAATTACCCATGCATATATCTGGTCAATAAAAACTATTAATAATAAAAAAAGAAAATAAACCCCCAAACCCCCTGTCCAAAATTCCACAAAGGTTTCCACTGGGCTTCAGGATGTAGATTGACCCAGGGAAATGAAAGGGGGGGTTCAGCCCCAAAATATCATACAAAAGACAGTGAGACATGGTGGCATCCGAGGTTACACCTAGAGATTCTTTAGAAGGTTAGGACTCTGATGTGATCTATCAGCCAAAAAGGAATCACATGGCAGAAAGGGATTACAATTGGGGAGAATACAGGCTTTTTAAACCAACAGGGTAGTGTCCAGGGCAAACAGTTTCAATGCAACTGCCAGGTGATGTGGGGGAGAGATCCAGAAAGTGGTAAATAGAAGGGACTAGATAGGTTAACTGCCTGGGAGAGAGAGTTTGCTTGTATTCCTACAGATGAAGAAGGAAAAGATGGAGAAGGAAACAAATGGGTGGCAATGAGCAACTGGAGAGAGACAGAAAAGGAGAAAAACCTCAAAACAAAGGAGAAAATCTAAGAAACATCTGACAATGAAAGAGCATAGTTGATAATGAGACTGTTGTAGGACTTGAAAACAAGCAGGAATCCTTGGATTCCTTGAGATGAAAAATTGTTTATAAAGACTGTTGCAGGACTTGAAAACCAGCAGGGAACCATTGGATTCTCTAATACAAGATGAGACTATTGCAGGACTTCAAAACTTGCAGGAGTTATTGGATTCCTGGCACATGAAATAATGGACGATAGATTCTTTTTGGACTATTTCTAGGACTTATGGACATGTATAAATTCTTCATGATAATTCATGTTATTTGTTACATCACTACTAGCCTGTGTTATGCTACTATGTGCTTATGTAATTTATGTAATTATGTGTAATACCTCCCATATTAATGGATTTATGTATACCTGTTTCAAATGAGCCCCTTATTTGATTTCCCATTTCCTTTGGTGTTTTCATTTCCCTTCCTGAGATGTCAGGAAGGGCGTGATCACCTCTTTTTATGGTGTTTTCACTCCTTTTTTGAGCAGTTAGGGAAGGTGTGACCTTCTTTTTTGGGGTTCTCACCTCCTTGAGAAGTCAGGGAGGTCATGACCATCTATGTTCTAAATCAAAAGAAAGCAGGAGATGTTAGAATTCTTACAAGGTGCTAAGACAGTGGAATTGATAGAGACAATGATTATGTACTTAGTACTTACTAGAGTTCTGCAAGATTCACACCTTTAAGAGAACATATATAAGCTAGATGTCTCAAGGAGGATGCACTTTGGGAGATTGAGAGCCAGGATTCAGTCAAGGAGATTCACAAGTCGGGAAGGAAGACAGAGAAATAGTGGCAGGCTGTCCTGTGGAGAACACTGAAACCAAGATCCTTAAGGCCTCCAGAAAACTAGCTGAGGCCCAAGTGAAGGAGATAAAATTTTGACGGAAACAAAAAAGGCTTTGGATTCTTGCTACATTTGAGGTGATTATTACACTGGCTACCTCCAGAAGCCCCCCAAGAAACCTGCTCTCAGAGAACATTACAATTTAGAGAAGAACATTACATGAAGGTGTGTAGAACAGTGATGAGGAGGAGATGTAAAAGGGAACTATTTTAACATTACAAAAGAGACTTGGGACAGAAATGTTGCTCCTGGTGAGCAAAAAGGAGCAGAGGCTTAAAGGTAGACTAAATGTTGGACAACTATGCTTGTGTAGTGCTTGTTCTGTGTATAAAAAGAATTTGATCTCCTAGAAACAAATATGCTCTTCTGGGGAGAAATGCTGAATGCATAAGCAGAGATTTTCATCTCTTAAATAGATGTTTCTAGTCTAGTGATGGGATGTGAAAGACGAGGAGCTCACTTATTCCCAGAAGAAATAACATCTCATCTGAGTTCAGCTATAGCTGAAGCTCAGAAACTAATGACAGCAAGAAGTTTTATAACCACATATCCAAAAGAGCAACACCCTATGGAAACCATGATACCAGTGGCGCACCACCTTGCAGAGCACGTGACTAGCTCAGGGGGAACTAACATCAGGAGAAAATATCAGTCCTGCATCACTGGACACATAAAAAGCCTTTCCCCATGAGACCTCCACAGATACAGCCTAGCCACAAAGGTTCCCTATGTAGTCATCCCTTGGACATGTTCCTTCATTGCATAGTAACTTACATGTGTGTCTCCCGTGCACATGCCTCATTTTTTCATGCCTCTTCATACACAACCCCTAATTATGCCCACTCTTTTCCAATAATGGTGTTTCTATTGTGGAAATGTTTGTTTCAGGCTTATGGGGAAAATGTTCTATTGCTACTTTTCTTACTAACCTATTAAGGCAAATGGACTTTGATTTAAACTAACTCCATTCTCATCATCTGGTCGGCAGATGTCATGGCTTAGGACAAAGCCTTACTGGATGATTAAGATGAGGTAAGAGAAGAATGGTCGATTTCTGACAACCACAGAAACTTTCCCGCTACTTTCTTGAGCAGCTCTATTGAATACGGGTCTTTATATTTTAGCCTTCAAAATCCTTGGGAAAACTAGGATGGAAAGAGGTAAGGGCTTTAGTTAAAGACACCCTAAACCCTCCTCAATTCTCTACTATTATTCTCCTGAAGTGTGGAAACTTTCAAAGCTCCACATTTTTTTGCACTGGCTAAATTTTGTGGGGAGGGCTTTTTTTTTGACACCCCCTTCCTTTCCAGAGAGACTGGAATAGGAAAGACACTTACTAGTTTGCAGAATATGTTCTCTGAATTCTGAGGCAAAGGCCTCCAGATCCTGTGGGGAGTAGGGCATAAGGCATAAAGCACACTTTCATTACACTAAAGAATGAGGTCCTCTGGTCAAAACTTTTCCCTATATCTTTACCATGGAAAAGGAAAGGAAAAGAAAAGAATGGGAAAATAGAAATAGAAAGGAAAAGGTCATATGAAAAATAGATTAGCATTTCAAATAAAAATAGTCTAAGGAATTGTTTCAAATAATCTTTAAGGAGAAAAAATAATTTTGAACCCAAGACCAAAAGGTCTTGATATTCGCTTTTCTATTATTTTGAATTCAAAATTAAGGCAGCATATATTCTGGGGATTGTTATATGCTATTATGAAATGATTTTGGAGTCTTGGGCAAAAGTTATAGTAGTTCAAACTTCAGTTGTCATTGGTAATTATCAAGAAGAGTGAAAGTAGATGAAAATTGTTGCTAATTTTTGAAGAAGGTTTAACTTTAGGTTGAAATTATTTCTTAAGTCTGTTTACACAAATAAGCTAGTTTTTGGGGGGGAGGGAGGGAAGTTAGTTCTATTTTTTTTATTGAATTTGATTCTAAACAAATCTTGCTTTTGAAAAAGATTTTTTGCCTAATTTAATCTTACACCAAAACTGATCTGTGTGTGCAGATAAATCTTCACTGTAAGATATAAACAATATTATTATTATTATTTTCAATAAAGATGTACTTTGTTATTTAAAAAAAAACCCAATCCAAATTTTCTCTTTCATTTGAGTTTAGGTCAAATATCCATTATACTTTTTTTGGGGGGGGAGCTCATGAACTAAATAAATATTAATCAGCTCATTATATTCAACCAGTTGTTTTCAAAATAAGGACTTCTGTTTATAAGAACCAATGTGTATTTCTAGTAAGTATTTGAAGGATCCTTTACTCTAATTTAATGAGCAATAAGATATTTTTTTCATGTATTGATATAAGAATTTTTTGGATACCTGAAATGATGAGAAGTAGGTCTTTAAAAACCTTTTGTTTGATTTACCACTGTAATGTCAATTCAAAAGTATCTAATGATTATAATCCCATCCATTTTTTGACTTGAGCTACTGTCTTTATATTGATGGTATCCCAAATCTGTCTCTTGTCCTCTCAAATCCCAAATTTTCTGACTTTGTTACAGAGAGACCCAAGTAGATATATATCTACTTCAAACTCTTCCTTCAACAAATGTACACTTCCACTGGTGTTGGCATTCCCTTCATTGACACATTGCAACTCCCTTGCCCCTTAGTGAATGTTTTTCATGAGTCATGATGTCTCAGACAATTCATCACCTGCTGGCTAACTTTCTAGTGTTGATTCTATCCAACAAGACAACCATCTTTTTGCTGAGCTGTATTTAGAACTTTGGTAGGACATAATTCTTGTGCTGTTTTTGGTGTAACCTTCAAGAACTGAAGACCTCCTTAATGAATTTTTGAAATAATAGAATTGAAACAACTTCCTGAGCTTCCTCTAAAATAGTTCCCCTTTCTGGCTATCATATCCTAGTCACTCATATTTCAAATCTTAGTCCTCTCTGGCTTCACCTATTATTTGTCTCTCATATCCAATTTGTCATTCAGTCTTAATTCGTTCGTCTGATATCTTGTCAGGAGTAACCCCACTCTTTAGATCTCTTGTCTTTGCCTATTTGATGAGCATGTGACAATTGCTGAAATCTGGAGGGGTGGTGGACCCTGGTAGCATGTCTATCAGAGACACAGTTATATGCTGAACCTGGACCCCCCCCCCCGTCTGCCTTTTCTGCTTGCCTTGTTTCTTGAACATGGATAACCAAATGGTGACAATAGAAGATGGATCATTTCCTGACTCCAGAGGCAGCATCATGAGTTGGGAAGTGTGGAGCTCCTAGATCCCTTGATCATAGCTGACTGGCAATAAGAGGAATTTCTATAGCAGAGAGGATGAGTCCAAAACCTGGCCTGACTTGTCAAGGCAGGGAACTAGTTGGATAATGTATAAAAAAAAATGAAGATGAAATATTGATTCAATTGCCTGAAAAATGATTCATGCTTGATATTATAAGTATTAATATCCTGGGAAAATACAGCAATAATTTTAAGTTATTACTGATGCTTGTTTAAGCTTTGTAAATGTATAATGATATAGTTTGTGTGGAGGAAATCAGTAGGTGTTTTACTCATTTATATTCCATACTGTGTATCTTTCTATATTCATCTTTTGGAGAGACCCAAGACATGAGCTAAACCAAAACCTAGCTTTAAATGATTTCTCCAGGAGCTTCAAATTGAGAAGGTAAAGAACCAAAGAGTATAAGATAAAATATCTGGGTCCTTTTCTCTAAAGCTCTCAAAAGCCTCACAATCTAATGGGAGAGACATCATGCAAACTTTGAATGAACAAATTATCTACAGAATAAACAGGAAATAAGTAAAACAGGAGATAGGGAGGGCATTAAAATTAAGATGGATTGAGAGAGGCTTCCTGTAGCTGGTGAGGTTTTAGCTAGGACTTGAAGGAAGAACATTTCAAGCACTGGGATGGGGGGAAGAGAGAGAAAATGCTCAGAGCTGAGATATAGAGTTATCTTAGGTATTGATAATATCAGAGGAAAGAGAGAGGCACATTCAAGAATTATTGAAAAGGGGAAACTGATAGATTGAGTGTGGGGGATGAGAGAGAGTGAGGGGATGAGCTTGGGGAACTGGAAAAGTGGTGGTGAACTTGAGATTAATAAGGAAGTTTGGGAGTAGGGAGAGTTTAGGAGCAAAAAACAAGTTTAGTGTGGTACACATTGAGTTCAAGCAGTCTATTACAATCCAGTTTGTGATATCTAAGAGGGAGTTAGAAATTGAAGATTAGCAGAGAGGTTAAGGCTAGATAAAACAGAGGATGACCACTGGATCCATAGGAACTGATGAGATCAGCAAATGAAATGGTAGAGAGAAAAGACAGCACAGCTTGACAAATGAAATGAAATATACAAAAACACACACATACAGGATTACTCAACGAATGGAGTTGGGAAATGCTGTGAATGTAGTTTACTTAAATGTTAGTAAAGTTTTTGAAAAAGTATGTCATATTATTCTTGTGAAGGTAGTGAGAAATGGATTCAACAAGAATACAATTAGATGGATTCATACTGGCTGAATGGCCAAACTCAGAAAGCAATTGTTAAGGATTCAATGTCAATGTGCTTGGCTTTGTGCTTTTAACTATTTTTAGCAATAAATTATGTAAAGATATAGATAGAATTCTCATTAAATTTGTAGATATAAAAGCTGGAAGGGGAGCTGACTCACTGAATGCGTTAGGATCCAAATGGATCTTGGAAGAAAAAAGCATTGAGTAGAAAATAAGTCAGTCAATCAGATGAAATTCAATAGGGATAGATGTAGTCTTACACTTGGGTACCAAAAAATGGATTTATTAGTATGAATTGGGGAAACATGTATAGAAAGCTATTCTGAAAAAAATATGCTTTAGCATATTTCAAATTCAAGATGAGCCAGAGTGGATTGTGACAATCTGAAAAGCTAATGCTGCATTAAGAAGGGCACACAGGTTTCAGGGATAGGGTATTGAGAGTCCCACTGAACTCAGCTCTGATCAGATGTCAACTGTAATGTTGTATGGGTCTCTGGGCCTTTAAGAAAAATATTGATTTTCTGGAGGATGTCCAAAGTATGGTGAAAGGCTTTACACTCGTGTCATATTAAAGATAGTTTGCAAAAACTGGGTGTGTTTAGGTGAAGAAAAGAGTCAAGGGGAACCTGAGAGATGTTCAAGTTTTTGAAGGGTTGTCATAAGAATGGATTAGACTTGTTCTCCTGGTTCCCTAGACAGAACTAGGTATAATGGGTAGAGATTGCCAAGAAGCCAATTTAGGCTTGATTTCAGGGGAAAAAATTTAACAAATAGTGCTGCTCCAAAGTGGAATTGGCTGTCTAGAGAGGGGATGAATCGCCTTTCTTTGGAGGTCTCTGAGTATGACCATTTGTCTATTTTGCTATAATGAGTATTCATTTTGTGTTGAACTAGATGATCATTGAAGTTCCTTTAAACTCAGAAATTCTATTACTGTAATTCTGAACTGTATCCTCTGACTCCAAACTTAAAGACTCTGATAATATAGAACTATATCATATTTAAGAGGAATCTTGGAGATTTTATTTTCAGATAACGAACTTGAGATCCTAAACTTAAAATTTTTGTCTCAAAATCTAAGTATAGCACAAAAGTTATCACTAAGTGATAATCTCCTTGTGAAATTAGCAAATTGTGAAAAATGTAAAATATTGTGAAAAAACATTTTGTGTGAAAATTATTTTAAATATTTCCTAAGTATATTTCCTAGGTATAGTAAAGGAAACAAACTTTGAAAATATTTTATTAAAGGATCAGAAATAGACTAAACTCAATTAATGTAAATATATTAAAACTGATTTTGTCAGTGTAACAGCTGTGCATTCAGGCCCTCATAACCTATATTTCAGGTTCATATATAATCACATTAATGTTCTGATCCTCCCCTCCATTTTTATTTTCTGAATTATTCCCTCAGACCAATCAGCTGAATTAATTACATGACATCACACATTAGTTGTGGAAAAGGAGAATTTACTTAAAATTGTAGAAATAGTAAAGACTCTCAACAATTATTTTCTAAAGCAAACCACCTCTCCAAACTTATCTGCCATGGAGCACTAATTTCCATAAGATACTACAGGTTACTGATTTAGAGTAGAGTGAAAACTTGAGAAATGAAGAGTCTTATGAAATGTTTTGCTGTATCCCCTCAGAACAACAACTTGGTGAAGAGAACATTAAGTCCAGCTGCCCATCACCATTTCTTCTATATATGTCTCTTTTCCTGGTGTTTCTGATCCTAGTTGGAACCTTCTTCCTTGCAACAGGAAGCCTCAGACTTCTCAGGTGATTCCCAGCTTGAACTTTATCAGCAGGGAAGGAGTGAAGTTTTACTAGATTGGCTGTCCAGAATCCAGGCAGGGATTGAAGAAGAGGAGGGGAAAAGCCTCAACTGGTAGTGGAATGAGATGGCACTGGGGGAAACTCCGGGATACACAGATTTTCCCTCTCATTCCTCATTTGCCTTTCTTTTTCCTCCTCAGCTCTCTTTGCAAAATCTCCTGACTCATGTTGTATGACCATGAATGAATGGCTTCCTGGGATATGATGTTCAGGCCCCTTTCCCCAGTGAATGAGTCTTTGTTGTCTCAAAGCATTGTGGATATGTGGCAGTCTTGTGAAGAGAGGCTTGATATCCCTGTTCATTCTCCCCCTAGTAAAATTTTTTTTACCTGCAAATTACAGAGGACATACTGGGGCATTTGTAACTCAAATAATACACATTCAAAAATTAGCACATAGCAAAGTTATACAATCAGGGATTTAGAGCTGGAAGGGACCTTAATCTAGTTCAACTGTCCTCATTTTAGAGACAAGAAAATGGATAATTTCTCTATTCATATAGCTACCACCCAAAATTAGGACCTTATTAGCTTTCAGCTGAATTATTGAAATAGCCTACCACTTGGTCTCCCTGGATCCAGGCTTTTCCCCTCTCCAGTGCATTTTGTACATAACTGCTAAACTTCTAACACAAGTCTGGCTGTGTTACTTCCTGCTCAAGAAATAAGGCTTCCAATTGTTTCTAGGACGCAGTACAAACTCTGGTGTTTAAAGTCTTTTACAATCTGTTTTTAGATTATTTTTTAATCTAATTACAAATTATAGCCCCTACCACACTCAATGGTCTAGCTGAACTAGTGTTTGCTGTCCCTCTCACAAGATTGTCCACTCCTGTCAGATTTGGCTAGGATGTCTCCTTTCCCCCATGCATAGAATGTACTCCTCTTCAACTCTGCATTCTGAACTCCTAACTTTGTTCAAAGCACATTCAAAGCCTTAAGCATTATCTCTTTCCTAAGGTTTCCCTCCATTCAACTAGTGCCTCTTCTTCATCTCCAAATTACCAAATTTGTATATGTTTTGTATTTATTTATCTGTTGTTCTGATATAATATAAACTACTGAAGGCATGAATGGTGCCGTTTTTGTTTTTGTTCCTTTTTTGTTTTTGTTCCTCCAGTGCCTTTCATTGTGCCTGGCACGTATTTGAGTGAGTAAAGTGACTTATTTATGGCCACACAGGTGGTAAGCGGCAGAATTGGCATTCAAATTTGGGTTGATTTGCTCCAAATTCAGCAAACTTTCCACTGTACCACATTAACTCAGGTCACTCATATGTAATTATCCCAAGGATACAGCACAAAAACAAAGTACATAGTATAGTAAATCTGCATTAGAATTGATTCTACAAGCACACATATAGGCAAGAGTATAGAACATAGAGCATATTACAAAAAATGGGAACCATAGAACAAGCAGGTTTGCCCTTGTGCAATACAGAGCAAAATCATATAGGTCACATGTAAATCATATTCTATGCTTATTTGGCAATAACAGAAAGATACATAATACAGCAAATGTATACTGTTACGAAGTACATAGGTCATATAACACAATATCATATGTTATAGTTGTTCTCTTGGGGTCTCTTACTATTGGACTATTAGACATAAAAAGGAAATATTTGTATTTAATTTGCTCTCTCCCACTTTCATTTTGGGCAAAATGAATCATTTGGCTTTTCTGGCCTTCTAGATTTGCAATTTCTTCTACATCTGAGCCTTCTCTAAATATGGTACTATCAAGTGTTAATAGTTCATCCTGAGTGCTCTTTTAAAAATCCAGTTAGCAAACTCTACCTAATTCTCATCCTCCTGTCCTCCATTGTGGACAAGAGATGGTTGTGATATAGTACCTCTGCAAGGCCCTGACCATCTGCAGCTCTTTTGTAGAAGAGGCCCAATCTTTCAATGATTTTGTCTATGGCAGCTCTTCACTGTTCACTACCTGTGTTTCCACTGGAATACCAAGATTCTTTATAGCAGTCCTCTATCTCCTGGTTGTAGTTTGTGATAGCAAATTAAAACAAGTTTTCTGGGTTGAAATCATTGCTAAGAGATGCACTGGTTGTAAGTGTCTAATCTTTAGCCATCTTCTAAGACTCCATAGAATAAATCAATAGATAAGAATAGTTCATGAACAATTATCAACAGGGAGGAGTCTAAGATTGTTAACACTGAAGTTATAAATCTCCTTGAGGATGGCAAAATGTAGTTCTAGGATTCTTGATTCCCCACAAAACTACTAACTTGTTGGCTAACTTGCTCTCAATGTACAGAGTCGGTTAAAATGAATCATGGCACAGAAATCATACCCAGAGAAATATTTCTCCTATATCAAATATATTTCTTCTACCACAACTGTTGAAATTTTCTGGTTTCTGCATGGGTATGCAAGGTGAAATGATGGATCATTACTAGGATGTTAATTATGTTTTTTTTCTTTATTATTCCAGAAATAAAAAAAATCTATACACTCAAGCTCCAAAGTCTTTCTGGTACTTATTTACTCCAGATAATCAAGGAGCTGGTAGCAAATTCCTTTGAAAATCACAAATACTACTTTTTATAGATATTTGCTGCCATATTGGAATGATAAAATATATTTTGTACCAGCTCTTGGGTTGTCTCAGAGAGTCTAAAACTACCCTGTGGTGATTTCAAGACCAAAGACTGGAATGCATTTGATAGTACCAAATGCTTTCTGGAACCTTGCTTTCAGATATTTATAGTCTGGTACTGTCCTCCATTGCAAAGATCCAATTTCTGCTGTTCTTTTCTTCTAATAAATCTAGGCACTGAAATGTAAGTCTCTAAGGGTCAGACCCTTGCTTTTAAGGCTGGTACTTTTCATAAATGTCTCACTGTCAGTGACACAAAAATGACTGAGGCAATAACAATTGGTTCAGTGAAAAGAAAATAAAGTCCTTGCTGGCATGCTTTCTAATGAAGTCTCAAACTTCACTCTTGTGTGAGTGCCTGCTTGTTACTCTTTCTATAAGTATCACCGTAATTTCAGACAAATGGAATGTATAGGACAGAGCATCTGAATCCATATGAGTCTTCCCTTGTTAATATCACAATTGACCTTATAGATGGCTAAAGTCTCAAATCATCTATGGCAAGTGTTATAGAAGAAATTTTTCTCTGGGTATGATTTCTGTGCCATTATCCAATTTAGTACCAGTGAAAATATGTCAGTGTGTTATTGCCTATCCATATTTGGAATTAAGCTCCATACACAGTTACATTATTAGCCCATTTCAAAGCCAAGAACTCCAATTGGGATGATGAGTTTCACCATTAGGAGTCATTTATTGGCAATGAAAAAGATTTCTTATGTCTATAGATCTCTTGATATAAAACTGCTTCCAAGTCATCTACACTGGCATAAGTATGTACCACAAAAGTCTTGCATAGATCTGTGGAAGTCCATACATAGAGAGATTGGCCATGATGTTGAAGGCCTTCACATATTTTTTCATTCCAATGATTTCCAAAAAAATGACAGAAGGCTCAGGTTATACTGCCCATTTCTGCTTTCTACTATTAGGATTTTCCAACTGTATATTCATGAGTGAGACCATTAAAAGGCTTAGTAATGATGACATCATTATTTTTAACTTCTGATGGTATCCAAAATCCTTGAGAAGTCTTTAGTTCTCAAAAATTCTTTGAACATGGCCAGAAGATGAATATTTCTTTTCAGTCTTAATACTAACTGTGGAGACCTGAAATTCATATGCTTGGCAAAGGCTTTACATAACTGTCACTTGCCAATTGGTAGCTTCACAACAGCATCTTGCAGTTGGCAAATTCTTTCATTTACTTCATGCTCTTCTAGTGTTCCCCATCCTCACCTCCAAAATACAGTGAGATAATTCAGACACATGAATACCTCTAGATAGTTTAAATCACCACCCACATTTTCCATATGTGTAAAGGGAAGTTATAACAAAGATATATGTGCTGTCAGCTAGAACTCCTGATGTGGAAGATTCTTCTATTAATGCAGATACATGTACTCTATGACTTAGTAGATAAATTTTTAAGAGTTTTCTGAGGCACATGGGCATAAATGATCTGTATAGGATCACACAGATAGGAAGTGTTAGAGGCAAGTTTTTTTCTTCAGTCAGCAAACCCAGCATTCTGGACCATGAGATCTTTTGAGACTATATAATACACCATACTCTTTCTATTCCATACGTTTTCCATAAGATGTCCAAAAGTTGTAGGTGCTTCTTAAAGCATTGTGGAATCTGTTCAAAATAAGAGAATTCTACCATGGCTGATAAAAGTTATCTCACCTATCTTCTTCTGCTATTAGGGAATCTGATAATAGCAACTGGGTAGGTCCAACACTGGGAACCATTGAATATTTACCAAACAGTTCAAGAATATTTGAACTCATAATATTTAGTGTACCAATTCACCTTAGTCCTTTTATTCAAAATGTGATGATCCATACATACATAGCTGAATCTTTCAAGTCTTTTCTATAATGCTACATTGGGTAAAGTATGCACACTATAGGTCGCTAATGATGCTTTTGACTAACAATTCTATTAGAGAGTTTCAGAAATGTTCCATCTCAGAGAAGACTGCTCTCAGAAAGGTCAAGTATATTTGAGATAGATTTTGTATGTTGTCCCAAAAGGAGAATTGTATATCCCATTCAACAAGTGAACAAAATACAACTCTAGCATTGTGTAATACAAGAAATATTTCCTCCTCAGAAGATCCTTCAATTCCTCTGGCTTTGGAGTTACTAAAGTCAAATTTCTCTGGATCCACCGATAGGGTGGAGGGTTCAGTGTCTTTAATGACTGCTTTTCATCACTACCTTCTATTTTCTTGTAACAGGAGGAATTGGATGGTCTAGATTTCCAAGTCCTGAGTTTTAGGTCCCTATCTGAAATACTTTGTTAGTATTCTAAACAGGTTGAAATTAGTCCTGATTAATCTTACATTAATATCTATAACTTCATCAAGGAACTTCAAGGTTATCTATCTTCATATAAACCAAGCATGAGTCAACCATATCCTTCTCACTCAATCCACAAAGCATGAACTTCAGAGGTATATGTTGCAAATAAATGTAAATTGATTAGAACACAAATTTGGAATCTACTATCTACCATAGCAGGACACTATATGTCTTCAATTGTTATTGCTGATGCTACATAAGATACTATGAGTCCAGAGGAAAGGACCTAGAAACAACAATTAGGGGCCAATGATTAAGTTTTTTAGAACCCAGTTCAATTTCTGTACCTTTTACTGTTTCTGTTTCCTTATTTCAGTCCTTTGGATATCAGTTTCTGCTGCATCAACCATTTATTCATCTTTAAAGGTACATAGGATACACATGTTCATTAAGAGCACTAAATTCAGTGAATCTGTGATGATCTCATAAATGGGAGTAATTCCTCCAACAATGCATCTTTGTTTGCCTGTCCTGTATTACTCTTGTCCAAGTCCTTCCATCTATCTTTAAGAAGTGCAATACTATTTATCAGGTATGTTATTATGAGAATTCTTTTTGTATTTTGATTGGAGTACATGGTTGTTGAAATCCTTTCCGCCTTTCAGATTCTGTGACCAAACATTTTAGGGGGTCTTCTTTTAGTTCTCTTGACATAGCATTGATACCAGTGGACTCTATGAGTCCTTGATAAGTGACAGGACTGTCTTTTTTCTATTCATCTATCTCTAATGACATTCTTAATGTCACTGTTTTTGTACAAGTTTTCACTTGTAGTATACTGTAATCTATTTAGGCCCACATGTAGGCAGATTGTGTTTTGTGTGATCTTTTTTAAAATTTTTTCAGACACTAGAATATCCCATGATTTATATCTATATAGTATCACCAGAAGAATATTGTTATCAAAATAGGTCTTTACTTCAGGGAACAGCTTGGGGTCATTAAAAACAACATGCCATTTCCCGAAGAAATCTAGTCTGCTTTCCTTTTCTTATTTAATTTTAAGTTCAGCTCATTGTCCATTTGCAGTTCTGTCATCAAGATAAAAGTACTAATGAACAAAATCTCTTCTCTATCATTTTAACTGTACAATAAGCATTTTTCATTCATTTGATTTTGTCAAACATTTTGAATGATTATTTATGACACATTTAGAAAGGCCTGCAGTGTTCTGAGACTTGTAATAAACAGTGTCATTTATGATCAAAGCATCTGAAGCACCAAAATATCTGTAAAGAATCTTTCTTTTACATGAACTTTTGCACTAGATATCCTTGACATGTAGTGAATAATTCAGGGAAGCATATTTCCTTATTTTATGACTCATTTGCTAGTAATTATAAAACAGTAATCCAACAAAATGATCTTTGTTATTAGCACTTTTAAAGAATGTTGTATGATTTTGCCACATGCATGGGAGACAACTTGTTGGAAGGGTTTTAAATTATCAGCAAATGATAGGCAAAATGGGACTTTATATGCTCTAAGTTTTTGACTCATTATATGATTACAAAAATGTAGACCACTTAGAGATTATCATTTGTCTGTGTCTGACTGTTCCCTTCTCATTCTATCATGTTCATAAAACTTTTGGAGGAATGAGAAAGTCAGTATATAAGCTAGCTATTAGTATTTTCTCAGGTTCTTTTTGGGAAAGTTCCAAGAGTTTTGTTGAGACTTTAGCATTTTATCTTCTTTTAGATGTTTTAAGAATATTAAGTATCATCCAGATTATATCATCTATAATACAAATCTATGCCTTATATATTTAGTCTGTTCCAGTTGCTCTTTTTATCTCTCTTTGTTTTCCAGTGCTAATTGTGCTTCTTCAGAAAGGATGGTGACATGTTAAGAATATTTGTAATTGTGGTGGCTTCAATGGTGAAAAAAAAGTTCATGGGTTTTCTCCATTTTTAATCAGTTTTCTCTCTTTCTTCCATTTTTATCCTTAAATATCTTTAGAATAATTGGACTCAATCAGGATTGTTATCAAATTTTTTGTAAACTTGTTTTTTTCTTCATTGCTTCTCACTGTTTTATGAGGAGATACTGTTCATAATTTTCTGTCATTATCTTCATTATATCTTTTAAATGATTTTATATTAAAAAACCTCTTGGTTGTCAAATTTCAAAATTAATCCATAGATGTAACAAAATACATTTCTGCCTCTCTGCAGTTTAAAATCACAGCAGCTATTTAAACTAATAGTCAATGACAAGTACTGCATCAATTCAACAATGTTGTTAATAATATCTCAAGGACATTTTACACATAATTTATAATAACAATAGAAAAACAACTGATCTAATCAGAAAGTTTCAGTTAGAAAAAAACAACAACTCTTTTGATAGTGAATTACAGTGTGGGGAAAAAAGAGAAAAACCCACTTGAACCAATTTTACTATTGCCAATGCAAACTTTAGTTTGAATTAAAATTCAAAACTAGCTTTATTTAAATTAAAAAAAAAACAATTTCAGCAGTATCCCTACAATATAACTAACTACCCCATGGTATCTTGTGGTTCTGATCATCTATTTCAGGTTCAGATCCACTCAGATTTGCGTTCTGAGGCTCCCCACTCCACCCCACCCCCAGTTTCCAATCTTTGAATATCTCCTTCCTTAGATAACCAAAATTGTATTAAATATATAAGATGACATTTTAGTTGTGATAAAGGTAAATTTACTTAAAAATAGACAAGTAGGAAAAACCCAACAGATTGTATTAAACACTTTCAATACCCACTTTCTAACACAAACTATCTCTCTGTTAGCAAGATATTATAGGCTCAAAGTGGCACATGGTTGGGTGTCAGTTTGGAAAGAAAAGAGCATTGTAAAGTGCTTTATTATGGTTTCTCATCATAGTAACTTGATAAATAAAATACCCAGGCGGGCTCCTGGCCACTATTGCTTTCCTGTCTCTTTTTCTTACGTTTCATATCCTAGCTTGAGCCTTCTTCTTTAGTTTAGGACTCCTCAATTTCTTCAGCTTGAATCTTTCTGGCATAGAAGAGGCTAATTCCTGAAGCTGGCTGCCAGAAATTAGTGTTCTAATGGCCCAGGAGGGGAGGAGAAAAATCTCACAATATGCAGTTCCTGGTGGGATAAAGTGTGCACCAGAGGAACCTCTAGGATTAACGATATTTCCATTCCTCTCTCCTTCCTTGTCTTTTCTTTTTCCTTTCTACTGCTCTTTTCAAAACCTCTTGACCAGAGATGTGCTCATGTTGGGTGTTCGTGAATCAATGCCTTCTGGTTTAGGATGCTCAGGTAGCTCTTCCCAGTGAGTGAGCCTCTCTTATCCCAAGGCATTATGAAAACGTGCCTATTCCTTTAGGGGAGTCTCTGTACCCATTATGTTAGTATTGTAGCATAATAGACATGGAAGAGTATGCAAGGAGTATAGAGGCTGTATATGGGATATTACCCTATGCTACTTCCTGCAGTAGGCTGGGGAAAGAGCTAAACTAAATGTAGTTGACTGCCCCAACATTTCTATTGGGGAATCCAAATAAGAAAACAGGAAGGGGATCTATACTTAGTAGTAAGAAAGAAGGTATTGAGAATAGTACAGTGAATATAGAAGAGATACTGATTGAGACTTGATCAGGCAACTCCAGGCCCTTTCATATTTGATACTAAGCTAATTCTTCCCTTGTGTCATCGTTTTGGTGAATGGAAGTATTTACATTTGTGATGTTCTAGGATGGTGTGGCTCATGTTGCTTTAAATTCATTTCAAAGTGTGTCAGAATTAGAAGAGTAAATGATGATGGAGCAATGGTCAGATATAACCTCAAGACAGCTTTTTGAATTGTACCAGCTGAGTTTATTCTATATATATATATATACACATATATATATATATATATGTATATATGTATATATATATATATGTGTATATATATACATATATATACATATATATATATATTGTCCCTAGATAAAGTTGCCTATCTATCTATCTATCTATGTATAAATATATATATATAGTACATATATTTTTATAACAGGTTAAACATAAGTTCTTTATTTATCAAAAACTCATATGATTCATTTTATCCTCTTTGACAAAAACTTTTAAACATTAACAGAAATATTTGATTAGTCAAATCTAGCAAACACTACTCAAATAATATATATATCACGTTTTGGGCTTCTGGATTTTGGATATACATGTTATAGACTTCTAATGTAACTTTATATAGAATTAGGCAATGAAATATATTCATACAGAGGACTGAATATCTAAATCTCAAGTATGTCTATGAGATACAGACTAGTTCAGTACAACTTACTATAGTAAAGCATTGTGCACATAGCTGATTATGTTACTCTCTACTCCTTTTTGCCTATGGAATACAAAGTTTTTAGTTTGTTTTTTTAAGGCCTTCCATAATCAATCTATAGCCTGCCTTTTCTGTCTTATTTCACAATTAATGCCCTTCACAATTTTTTACAATTCTCTATGCTTCTCTCCTCATGTCTGAAATATATTCCTTCCACCTCTTCATTGGTTGAAATCCTTCTTTTCCTTCAAAGCCTAAGTAAGGTGCCATTTTTTCTGTGAAGGCTTCCCCATGAGAAGCCTTTGGGGAGCTTTCCATACTCGCTCTCTCAAAAGTGATTGCTCTTCCTTCTTTATATTGATTACAACATTTTGGCTAGATTTCTTCTTTTGCCCTAACCTCAAACTACCTTGTTTTCTACTTATGTATCTACAAATCTTATCCACTCATTAGATAGGAAGCAGCTCAAGGACAGGGTTTTGTAATTCTTTGTCATATATATATATACATATATATATATATATATATGTGTGTATATATATGTATATATATGTATATATATATACATACATGTATGTATATAATCTAGCACATTTCCTTGTACATAGCAGGTACTTAAAAATATTTTTACTGAATTGAACTGAATCCATTACCTTTTGTTTTGGGGGCTATTTCCTTAGGTCTCTGTGGTACATCTCCCCTGCTAGCAATCTAAAAGAGCACACAAAAACAGAGAGAAAATTCAACATTCTATTATTAAAATGACAATGTGAATGTTTTTACAATTTTTTTCTTTTGGAGATTATACCAGCTAGCTTTTTCATTGAAATCTTACTTTTCTCATTATATCTTTCTTAACAGAATTTTTTCCCACACAGAAGATAATGATGACAAATGACTTATAGTCATGTTCCAATTTAGGATCATTCAGTCCTTTTTCTATCTAAATCATTTGATCTTTGAAATAATCTTGTAAGGTAATTACTATAGGAATTATCATTATGATACAGCTGAGTAAACTCAAGTGTAAGGGGCCCAGAGTAACACAACTACTAGCAGGGCCAAGACTCAAATCCAGGTCCTCTGATTCTGTGTCCACCATTTATATACTAGGAATTTTTTCTTTTAATTGACCAAAGTAAACATTTTAATTTCTGTCACTGACTTCTAAAATTTTCTAAGCAGAATTTTAAAATTAATTATTTATTTGTTAGAAGGTAACTAAGAAAAATTTGAGGGAGGAAAGAAATATATTATTTAATATCTTATTTATTCAAATAATTATTTAAATTCATATACCATTTTGAAACATACAAAATATTTTTCTTATAATAATGCTGTATATTGACAGTGCAAATACTATTATTCTAATTTTATAATTCAATTCTTTATTTGATAATCATTTATTAGCCATCTATTTCATGTACATTTACCAGATGCTGGGGGAGATAATTAGTTTAAAAAAATACCTGCCCTTGAGAGATTAAGTGGATTGTCTAAAATCATGTAAGTAGTAAATGACAGAGCTGACACTAAAACTTTCTACTCCTATATGATACTTTCCCCCAACTATTCATCAAAATTTTAAAAAAAATTATAAATTATTAATACTAAATTTTATTTTTTTAAATCATGAGAAGTTGGATAAGTGGAGTGAATTTGAATGAAAAGTCAAGGAGACATTGTGAACTTGAGAAAATGAAAGACTGATAATGCCCTTGGGCATCATCATCATCACCACCATTAGCTTATAATATTACCAAGTGAGATAGATAAAGAAATAAGAGAAAAGGTCCCAAGTCAGAGCCTCAGAGAACACTCAAGCTTGACTGGTATGACCCACAGAAAGATTCAGCAAAGGAGATTGAGTGGTCAGATAGAGGTCAAGAGAAATAAGAGAAAACAGTGTTTTGAAAATAGAGGAGGGAGTAGTCAGGAGAAAAAGATGATGAGAGATCAAGAAGTGTGAAGGTTAATAAAAGGACATTAAATTTGGAAATTAAGAGATTATTGGTAACTTTGGAGAAAGCAATTTGAGTTAAAAGTAGCAAGTCACAACCTCTTCAACTTCCATTGCCTCATTTATAAAATGAGGATAATAATAGCACTTCTCTCACAGAGTTGTTGAGGACCAAATGAAATAATGAATGTAAAATGGGGAAGAGGGTGTCCTGGAGGGTGGGGGAGGCACTCTATCCCCTCCAGGACACCCTCCCCTCTCTGGGCTGGGCTTCACTGATGCTTCTTTCCTGGTGCTATTCCAGCATCTCTCCTGATGGCTCATTACCCATAGCATGACCCCTAAGTGTAGGTGTTCCCCAAAGCCGTGACCTGGGCCCTTTTCTCTCTCTTTCTGGATTTAACTATAATTTTATGCAAATGATTCCCAAATGTATATATCCAGCTCCAGATTCTCCCCTGAAAAAGTCTGCACCACTATCAGTCCCACATGATCAACTGCCACCTGAATTTTTCAAACTGAATGTACAGAAAACATCTCAAGCATGACATGTCCAAAACATAATTTATCTTTCTTCATAAATCCACCCCCTTCCAAACTTCCTCTACTAGTTGAGAGGTACAACCATTCTTCCAGTTTGTCAGGTTCATAAGCTCAGCATCATACTTGATCCCTTACTTTTCCTTTATTCCACATATCTAATCAGATGCCAAATCATACTGTTCCTACCTCCACAACATTTTTCTCTATCTTCTTTCTTTATTCACACAGCCATCATTTTAATAAAGGCCTTCATCACTTTTTACCTATATATTATATTTATTATTATTAATTTTTGGAGGCAGTTGGTATTAAGTGACTTGTCTAGGATCACACAGCTAGTAAGTGTCTGAAGCCAGATTGGCTGATACTTTATCCACTGTGCCACCTAACCACCCCTTATCTATATATTATCATAACAGTCCTCTCACTGATTTAAGCCCTGATTTAAGTTCCTCCCTACTCTTTTTGTAGGGCTTTTCCTTAAGCACAGATCTAAATTATAGCATTTCCTTACTCAATAAACTCCAGTGGTTTACTACTAAGATAAAGTAAAAACTCCTTTGTTTGACTTTTTAAAGTCCTTCAGACTTTGACAGCAGTGGACTAATGACCCCTCCTGCTGTACTCTTTATTTCAGATAAACTGGCCTTCTCTCTTACTCCTCCAACAATATACTTTGATTTCCCAAGTCTGTGTCTTTGCATTGTTTGTATATTTAGAATGTACAAGACATCTTTTGATATCATTGGGTTCGAGATCTTGTTTTTTCCCATATACAGTTCTGGATCATACTCTTAGGGTGAAGAAGAGCATGAGAAGCTGCAAAAAATATTTATAGCAGCTCTTTTTGTGGCAAAGAATTAAACATTTCGAGGATGCTTATCAACATTGGAGAATGAATGAAGAAGTGATGGTGTGGAGTGAAGAAGATGATGGAATACTATTGTGCTATAAGAAATGCTGAGCAGGATGCTTTCAGAAAAAGGTGGAAAGACTTATATGAACTGACAAAAAGTAAAACAAGAAGAATCAGAAAAACATTGTACAAAATAACAGTAATAGTGTATGATGATTGACTGTGAATGATTTGGCTATCCCAAGGCACACAATGATTTAAGACAATTCCAAAGAACTTATGACAACAAATTCTATCCATTTCCATTGAAAACTGATGGGATCTGAATTCATATTGAAATATACTTTTTGATTTCTTTATTTTCTCAGGATTTGTGTTTGCATTTTCTTTTGCAATATGACTAATATGGAAATGTTTTGCATAACTACACAGGTATAATCTATATCAAATCATTTGCCCTCTTCAGAATGAGGAAGGAGACAGAGAAAGGGAGAGAATTTGGAACTCAGAAACTTTAAAAGAAAGAATGTTTATAATGTTTTTATATGTAATTGAGAAAAAATTTAAAAATGAAATGTTAAAAAAGAAGGATAAGCTACCAGTGTCCTTCACAAAAAGAAGTAATGCAAAAAGCCAAAATACTATCATATGCTGTTTACAAGAAACACTTTGAAGCAAAGAGATACATATAGAATAAAGGCAATAGGCTGGAGCAGAATCTATTATACCTCAGCTAAAGCAAAAATGTAGGAGTAATGATCCTGATCTCAGATGAAACAAAAGCAAAAATAGATCTAATTAAAAGAGATAAGGAAACTACATGTTACTAAAGGGTACCATAAATAATGAAGGAATATCAATACTAAACATATTTATGCACCAAGTGATCTAAATTCTTAGAAAAGTTAAGTGAGTTGCAAGAAGAAATAAACAGCAAAACTATACTAGTGAGGAACCTCAACCTCTTTCTTTCAGAGTGAGAAAAATCTAACCACAAAATAAACAAAAAAGAAGGTAAGGAGGTGAATAGTATTTTAGAAAAGTTAGGTATGAATGACCTTTGGGGAAAACTGAATGGGGATAGAAAAGAATATGCCTTTTTCTCAGCAGTAGTGGCAACTACACAAAAATTTACCATATATTAAGGTATTAAAAACCTCACAATCAGGTGCAGAAAGGTAGAAATAGTATAAATTTATCTTTTTTGAATCATGGTGCAATAAATATTATGTGGAAAAATAGATAAAAAATTAATCGGAAACTAATCTAATCCTAAAGAATGGTTGGGTCACATAACAAATCACAGAAGCAGCCAATAATTTCATTAAAGAAAATTACATTATTATTGCACCAAAACTTATGGGATGTAGCCAAAGCAATTCTTACAGGAAATTTTATATCACTAGATTGCTTATATGAGTAAAATAGAGAAAGAGAAGATCAATAAATTGGATATGCAACTAAAAAAGCTAGAAAAAGAAAAAATTAAAAACCTTCAATTAAAAACCAAATTAGAAATTCTGAAACTCAAAAGAGAGATAATAAAATTGAAACTATGAAAACTATTGACCTACATAATAAAACTAAGAGTTGGTTTTATGGGAAAAAATTAACCAAATAGATAAATGTTTGGCTAATTTGATTAGAAAAAGGAAAGAAGAAACCAAATCATCAATATCAAAAATGAAAAGGTGAACTTACCATCAATGAGAAAGAAATTAAAGCAATAATTAGGTCTATCATGCCTAACTGAAAAATAACTTTCAGAATTGTATGCCAATAAATCTTATAATCTAAGTGAAATGGATGAATACTTACAAAAATATAGATTGTCCAAATTAATAGAAGAGGAAATAAATTACTTAACTAATCCCATTTTAGAAAAAAAAATTTAACAAGCCTAATGAACTACTTACGAAAAAAAAATCTCCAGGGCCAGATGGATTTACAAGTGAATTCTACCAAACATTTAAAGAACAATTCCAATACTATATAAATTATTGGAAAAATAGTGGAAGAAGTAGTCTTACTAGATTCCTTTTATGACACATATCTATACTAGGAAGGAAGGGCCAAAACAGAGAAAAGAAATTATAGACCAATTTCCCTAATGAATAAAATTGCAAAAAATTTAAATAAATTATTAGCAGAGTGATTACAGGAACTGATTGTCAGGATAATACACTATGACCAAATAGAATTTATATGAGGAATGCAGGGCTGGTTCAATATTAGGAAAAACTATTAACATAATTGACCATATCAATAACCAAACTAACAAATCATATGATTATCTCAGTAGATGCAGAAAAAGCATTTGACAAAATCCAACACCCATTCCTATTAAAAACACTAACGAGCCTAGAAATAAATGCAGTGTTCCTTAAAATTATAAGGAACACCCAGCTAAAATCATCAGCAAGTATTATATATAATTGGCATAGACCAGAAGCATTCCCAAAAAGATCAAGGGTGAAACAAGGTTGCCCATTATCCTGTTACTATTCAATATTTACTAGAAAAGAAAAGTAAATTGAAGAAATTAGAGTAAATAATGAAAAAACAATATTATTACTTTTTGAAGATGATATGATGGTATACTTAGATAATCCTAGAGAATCAACCAAAAAACTATTAGAAACAATTAACAACTTAGCAAAGTTGCAGGATATAAAATAAATCCTCATAAGTCATCAGCGTTTTTATATGTTACCAATAAAGTCCAGCAGCAAGATATACAAAGAGAAATTCCATTTAAAAATTGTAGATAATATAAAATATTTGGGCCTTTACTTGCTAAGACAAAGCCAGGAATTATATGAACACAATTACAAAACACTTCACACAATTAGATTTAAACAATTAAAAGAATATCAAGTGCTCTTGGGTAAGCTGGGATAATATAATAAAAATGACAATTCTATCTAAATTTATCCCTTATTCAGTACTATACCAACCAAACTGCCAAGAAATTACTTTATAAAACTAGAAAAATAATAAAAAATTCATCTGGAAAAACAAAAAAGTCAAGAATTTCAAGGGAATTAATGGGGAAAATGCAAAGGAAAATGACCTACCAAACCTGAAGTTATATTATAAAGAAGTAGTTTTCAAAATTGTTTGGTACTGGCTTAAAAAATAGTGGAATAGTCACACAATAGTCAGTGACTATAGTAATCTAAATCCAAAGATTTCAGCTTCTGGGATAAGAACTCACCATTTGACAAAGATTGCTGGGAAAACTAGAAAATAGTATGGCAGAAACTAGGTATTGACCAATATCTAATATCCTATAAAAAGATAAGGTTTAAATGGGTCCATAGACATAAAGGGTGATACTAAAAGCAAATGAGAAGAAGAAAGAAGTCTGCCTCTCATATTTGTGGAGAAGGAAGGAATTTGTGGCCAAAGAAGAACTAGAGAACATTATAAAATGCAAAATGGATAAATTTGATTACATTAAATTAAAAAGTTTACAAAATCAATGCAGCCAACATTAGAAGGGAAGCAGAAAACTGGGAAAACATTTTACATACAGTGTTTCTGATAAAAGCCTGTTTTCCCTCCTACCCCCATTCTTCATAAATAGTTACTGACATTGGGTACACTGTTGAATAAGAAATTAAGATTTCATATTAGAATTATAAGCTCACTCAAATCTAACAGGCCTGAGCTTCTAAATTATAGGAACTTGACCGTTCCATAAATTCTGTATGTCCTTAACAATAGATACCAGGAACTAGCCATACTTGGACATGCTTATGCTTAGGGATGGGTGGCTTCCTCCCTGTGCATATGCAATTGATAAGGAAACTTGTCAAGCTTCTAGGGTTTGGAGTGAGTCAACATGAATATATAGATAAGTTTTGGCCAGGAGCCTTCTTTGTCTGAAAACATATAAAAAGCCCTTGTAAGCCATAGTTGAGCTTCACCCTCGGAGAGGATGCTTCGCCCGGGAAAATCTTTACACAATTCAAGTTGATTGAGGCTGAAACGGGGCTCCCAGCCATTTGAGTTTTTGAGGTTCCCTTGAATTGGTGATGTATTCTCTTCCTCTATCTGCTATACTAATCATTGTTGTTGCATTGGTTATTCTTATTGTTATTTGTTTTTTATGTAAGTTTAAATTGTCTGTACCTTGTCTTGTTTGATTAAAACTTTTTACTTTTTTTTTTAATTGAGCTTGAGAGCGTCATTTATAGGAGCGAATCCGAACTTTTCTTTAAAATCATAATACAACTGTCTATTTAGGAATATATAGGGAAAGGTTCCATCAGGCTTTTTAAATTGTTTTCAATTCATCCTTCTCTCAACATGAAGTCTTTTAATTTGTTTGGTAGTTTCTGATCATTAGGGGTATACATATTAATATTTTCAACCAACTTTTGCATGTTTTATGAATTTTCTCTTTTGGAATTCTGTAATTCTTTACAGTTTTAGACAACTAAAATAATGCAAATACACTTTACTTTCTTTCCTATATATCTGACATTTCCCCCAAAGTATCACAGGAGAATTATCATTATTGTTGTTATCATCAGAGTCAAAATATATTAAATCAATAGTATTCAGGAAGTGTCAAGTCTTATTATTGTGTTCTATTTCTTCAATAACTGAACAGCCTTGGTGACTATCCAGCACAAAAGTGAGAGATAATATAGTGATAGTTCAACAGTGTCCTTTTAGTGCACACACAATTATAATGTATACTTCAATAGAATTATACTGCATTAAAATTACTTTAGTAAAATATAAAGTATTATTTCGTCAATAAACAAACAAAAAAGACAATGACCCTTTGACATCCAATAGCATAATGGTACTTGAACCAATATGTCTGGTCTGGAAAGAATTATTGCCCTATAGGAAAAAAAAAACTTGCTAACTTATAGCCTAGGGGAATTTTTTTTTTCAGTGTAGTACCCAGCATAGAAGATATTAATGGAAACAAATTAGCCACTATAGGATAGTAAAGTTATTGTTGTTATCTACTTAGACTTTGAAATACCAATATATAACCTAAGCCAAAATGGAAAATCTTTAATAGATTCCTGCAATGCTGGAATATATAGTCTTTCTTTGATCCAAAAGATTTGATGTATTCAATCCATAAAGATCTTAGATAAGCTTCCACAAAATATAACTGTCCTTTAAAAGAATCAGAGTTCTTGGTTTGGGAGCCCCTGGATATTTTTTCAAGATTTAGTATGGGCTATTTAAGATAATTTATTTTGTAAATCATGTCGTGATCCCCCTCCAGAACAACACTATTTACAGACCATGCAAATATCACAAAGCAATAACAAACACTTATTTAAAGCATAAACCCATGTTTATCATTATTTAGTTTTCCCCATCCCTTATACACATATACAAGCCCTTATAGGATCTAGAGAGAGTATCTCTCATCCCAATTCTCATTGATTTCCTTACTAAAATGGAAAAAAAAAAGATTTAGCAACTTCAAAATACCAGTGCTGTTTGCGTCATCGAATTCTAAATAACCTCTTGTTATCGGAATCTGCTAAGCTTTTCTACTTGGCTACAGAGTTATCAGTCTTCTGCTGAGATTCCTATGTTTAGAGATGCAGTGGTTACCGTTATCCATGCATTCCCTTTTTACCTATTCACTCCAACCATATGGGTACTGCTGCTTACTTCTCCCATCTCTGTTCATCCACATATCACTTTTGTTTACTATTCCAACTCTGATTTTTAAACTTCTTATGTATCATAAGATTCTTCATTTATCAGACTCTGCTGAGTGACATTACTCTTTGTATTTAGATATACAGCCAAACAGAATAGGTAGTTTGTGGACCACCAAACATCATGGGAAAGGATGTGTTTTAAATACTTTCTACAAAGATATAGCACAGTCAAGCTTATATTAATGATATATGGTATTCGAACCTTTTGATTTTGTAGTTTCTTGAAAAATGGTCCTTCTCCAAATGGAGAAAATATAGACATTTGCTTCCCAGTGAGTTCCACAATTTTCATTCTGTGGTTTTTTGCCTGAGGAGTAATGGATATTTATTTATAAGAATTAACAAAAGCACAAGATTGAAAGAACAATAGACTTGAGTGGAGATAGGCAAAAGTAAATGAATAATAAATCAATCAAGGAAATAGGCTTTCAAAAATAAATGCTTAGTAAATGTTTCTTGAATCGAGATCATATTAAAAATATCATGGTGATTCTAAGAAAGGATGCAGGAGTGACTTTTCAAGGCAAAGAGTAGAGAATTCTTTTTCTGTTAAAGGCTTTTAAGCCTCAATTGGTGCCTACATAAATAAAAATTAATTTTTATTTAGCATTTTCTAAGAGGAAAAAATATTCCATTTGACCACTGTAAAAATAAAGGAGACAGCATAGAAAACTTTTTATCTATAGGTCTGTGTACATTTTGATATTTCCATCTACTCTATACTTATTTTGCATGCTCTGATTTACACATTTATTTCCTCTGTTGGAATGTAAAATGCCTGGGGTAGCCCTTAGCACATTGCCTGACACATGGTGAGGAGAAAATGAGAATGGTAAAGAGAGGAGAAAGAGAAGGGGGTAAAGGAGGGAGAAGCCAAAGAGATAAAAATGATGCTGAAAAAGGAAGAGGGGAGAGGAAAAGGATGAGAAGGGAAGGAAGAGAAGATAGAAAATAGATAGGAGGGCAAGAGGGGAAAGGCAGGAGAGAAGACTGGGTGGAAAGAAGTGGATTGAAGTGGTAGGAGGCCCGGGAAAGAGGGAAGGAAAGAAGTAGGAGAAGAGATAAAAGTAGGAAGGAAAGAAAGAAAATTGCAAAACAAGCAAATAGAGGGACTATAATTATATTACATAGATAATTAGAAGAGGAAATTTTCCCGTAAGAAATTTAAAGATCAAAGTGAACAGGGATTATATTTTACCTGATATCTGTGGTGGAACCACTGCCAAGTAAAACCTTCCAAAGGATAGTGAGCCTTTATATGTCAATATAAACAAATCTTTTCTCCTTTCTTTGGGGCCTCAATTTAATACCTAACAGGAGCTAGGTAAAATCAAGTTGGTGATTGGGATGACGATCCATAGGTTTTTTTTCAGTTATAACATGCTATTTTGAAGAGTTGGATTTTTGGTGGGAGAAGGATGACTTCAAGCCGTCTTCAATCCCTCTTATACCTATTTTCTATAAAGGTTATCCCTCTACTTCTTCATCTATTAATTTTAAATCCCAAGATGTCTACTAAAAATAAAAAAAACCTAATTATTCTTGATGACTAAGTACTAGGGAAGATTCTATATGTTTTTCCTTTTCTCTTCCTTCTCTGGTTCAGGAGGGATAATTTCCAAGACTTGAACTTTTTAGATTTCTAGGCAGAATATTTTGTATTATATTTACAAAATTCATAAGTCTCTTTTGGCCACCAAATACAATATATTCTGAGTATAGATATAACTTATTTCTACTTGGAAGAGAAATTCCAAAATATAACTAAAAGACACTCACATGTTTCTTTTCTGATTCCTGGTTTGGAGGAATAATAACTTCTGATTCTCCTACTTTATTCTAGTACAAAAATAAATGAATGAATGAATATATATATATATGTATATATTGACCTGATCAATGAATAATTAAACCAAAGAAAGGATTAATTTTATTTCATAAATACAATAATCAACATTTCAATCTTAGGCAATATTAACACTATAAAGCTAGATACTATATACGTCATATATAGAGCACAGTGATATTCATACTTCTCATTCAGGTTCTGATTCTACTTTATTCTAGTACAAAAATGAATGGATGAATACTTACATACATATGTGTATACATGAATATAGCTTGATCTAATCAATGAAAAATTAAACCAAAGAAAGGACTCCTTTTCTTAAATGCAATAATAGACATTTCAAGCTTAGATAATACTAACACTATAAAGATGGATGTTATATATTTCATCATATAGAACACAGTGATTCTCATACTTTTCATTCAGGTAAATTTATTGAGTTTTCCTCAAATATCACAAGTTTTCTGGTTTAATTAGTTTTTCTAGCAAATTTGAAATCTATTTATGAAGCACAACTGGCCGTATAAATTTATTCAAGTCTAAGTTACTTTGGTAGCAATTCATGAGCCTGAAGGAGGTATAAGAGAGGGAGGGGCTAAGATAATACTGTTGATCATTTATTTTGTGATTGTAATTGAATATTTTTCAATTTGATTTATGGCTACTATGTGGTTTATGAATAAAAAATATGTACAGGATTGGAGGTTAAAGCCAAATTTACATAAATAGAATTATACCAAATATAGTATTCCAGCTTAACCTGAGATAATTAGGGATCCCAGAGTTGAGCAAGTTCCCAGTCACAGTAAAAAAAATTGGGATCTAATTCTTAATAATTATCTGGAGGAAAAATGTTATATAAAAGGAATCAACTTGCATTTTATATAATTACTCCTAAAAACTTTAAAAAAAACTAATTTCAAATAAAAAGACTATTTCCACATATAATTTATATCAGAAATTTGTGAATTAAATTTGTGTTTAGTTTGCTTTTTAAAATATCTCATAATTGAACATTTAAATTTCCAAAATGTCTTATTTGACTTTATTTCATTCTGAGCTTTCTTTTATCCTTTTTTGGCATTTTAAAATGCTTCAATTATACTCTTCTTTTTCCTTCTCTTTTTCTTCTCCTTCTCCTCCTTACATCATTGATAGCTCTCTTCTCTAACAACTTTTAGAAAGCTAACAACTTTTAAAAATTATTAGATTTACCTCTTGTTCATGTCTAGAATTTTTTTAGAACAATCTACTAAAATTTATTTGTTTTTGATATTTTCCTTAGTTTTTATCTATGTAAGAAAGATAAGATTTAAAATAAATGAATATTAATCCAAAACATTAAATTATGATCTTATATTTCAATGAATACTGTATCCAGATCTCAGGACAGCATTGCTACATGGGCTACTCACTTGTGTGTTCATGATTGGGTTGACTGCCAAGGTTCTAAAATAAAATCAATCTTGAAATGGGCAGATTGGATGTTTTTAAATTTATTTATAATTGTCTACATTCACAAACATGGTTAGCATGTTGGTTTTTTTTATATCAAATAGTGAGGTAGAGTTGGGATTTAGGGCAAAGAAAGAGGCAGCAACTTTAAAACTAGGCAAAGATAAAGTCTGGATATAGATAGAATTTGGGTCTTGTACATACTAGAGTAGCATTCAGTTAGAATAAGATTCTTCTTCAAATAAATTTGTATTATCTTTTTTAATATTACTCAAGATTTCTCCTTGTATCCATCCTCCTCTAATTTGAAAAAAGAAAAATAAGAAGAGGGAAAAATCAGCAAAATTAACACATTGAAAAAAAATCTTATGTCATCTGCAATGTTTCCTATTCATGAATCCCCTAATCTCTGCAAAACAGGTGGTGATGTCTTCTCATCTCTTCTTTGGAACCAATCTTTTTTTTTCTATTATTTCACAATATTCATCTTTTTTAGCATTTCTAAATGCCCAGGAATATTTTACTACACTCATGTACCACAATGTGTTTCACTATTTCTCAGTGGATCATCTACTTTATTTCTAATTCTTTGCTATCACAGTATTATGAAGACTTTTGTGTAATTAGAATCTTTATTTTTGTCAATGAATCTCTTGAGGTAAATGCTGGGTCAAAGGGCATGGGCAAAGGGCAAATAATCATTTATTTGCATAATTCTAAACTGCTTTCCAGAGGAATCATTTTAATTTACAGTTCCAACAATGCAATAATTAATGTGCTGTCTTTCCATACTCCCTCCAGCATTGACTATTCTCTTTTGCCATCTTAAACAATGTTAGATATGTAGTGGAAAAAGATTGTTTTGATTTGTATTTTTAAAATTGGGTTTCACCTTAATTCTAAGCTAGGACCTTATAAAGTAGATAATAAACTTGATGTGTAAGAAAAAGGACAAAAGTATAACATATGGAATTTTTAAAATTTTAATAGTTTTTATTTACCAGATATATGCAGGGGTAATTTTACAACATTGACAATTGCCAAACCTTTTGTCCTAATTTTTCCCCTTCTTCCCTCCCCCCCTGCTAAGATGGCAGGTTGACCAATACATGTTAAATATGTTAGAGTATAAATTAAATACAATATATGTATACATGTCCAAAAAGTTAACACATGGAATTTTAAAACTTAATTCCTAATGGATTTTTTGGGTATCAAAAAGAATAAATATTCCTTCTGATTAATTAGTATTATATGGTTTTTCCTCATAAGTTAACCATTTGTCTATTCATCCACAACTGTGTAAATATCTTACCTAAGCAATATTTTCCAAACAATTGTCACTTTTACCTATCCATTTTTTTTCATCTATTGGGTTATATATCTTCTTACCTATTCTTCAAAGGGTATTTATAAACAGACAGTAGAGCAATGAAGGAGGACATTAAAGTTAGAAAACCCAGGTTCAATCCTACCTCGAGATATTTATTTTGACAACCTTTAAAATGGTTTTATTCTCTATCACTTCTTTCTGCTTTTATGACACAATGAATGTCCATCCAGCTTTATAAGATTTTACAAACAAGTTTATATTCTAGCCTAGTAGGGCCTTACAATTTATTCCTATTAAGTATATGTTTGCTAAGGCACTTTCTGACTTTTTTTGGTCTCTTTACTCCAGTAATGGATATATACTGATTTAATTTTTGGATAAAAGTATTTGAATCAGTGTTGGTGTTATTTCTACTTTCCAGATCCCAATTTAAAGTTTTAATTTTCAAATAGTTCAGGATTAGATGTCAGAAATGGACCAATGATTTCATAGATATAGGGAATTCTCTGCTGGGGAAAACCACCTAACAGTGCAGGTCAGCATCTTCTCTTTAGCTCATCATCTCAGAAAGATGCCTAAGCACTGAAGTGAACTTATCCAGAGTTACATAGCCAGTAGATTCGGAGATTGAAGGTTCAGAGTATGTCTTCCAATTGTATACTGTATCTTTTCCTTACATTGTTTCTTCTTAGATTTTTTTTCCCCCTAATTCTCATCTGATTAGAAATAACACCCTTCCCCCCATCAACAAGTGTTTTCCTGTGCGTTTTTCTGGTGTTATCTAGTAATTCCAATGTTTGTCACTTTTCTTAAAGAATGTTATCATAATAAGTGTGAGTATTCTGGATAATCTATGAATCTTTGGTCTCTCTCAATCCTTCATTTTGAATTATTCTTTCTCATATATTTCCCCCCAACCTTACTTTTTCACTGAAGTCACCAAGTGTCCAAGTATATGTTGATTTGGTTCAGAGGATCTTATCAAGTTCTTTGTAGAATTTCTTCATGGCTTCTGCAATTACCTTAGTATATAATCTGCTTCAAAACATGATGAATAAACATACCAAGAAATAATGTTCTTGTTGCCTTTGGAATAACGACAAAACCTCCTCCATCAACTCCCACTTTTTCCTCTCATAGGAGAGTCTGTAAATCACCCTTCAATTTAATTGCAGCTTCTTTCTTTCTTCTGGTTTTGTTTTTAGAAGATTGTTAATATTTATATGATTCAGCTCCATCAGCAGGATATATTGTATACATATATGCCTGAATTCTTATCTAGATATAGATCTATATGGGGAGGTATGTATATTTGTGTTTGCATAGATAGGTTGATAAATATGTGAATAAGTCTGTGCATATGTGTGCACACCAATTGTAAATAAAGACCAAGTATAACTGTAAAATGATGACTACTTTTACTCAAATATATTAGAAATAATTAATATAAATTGGTTATGTACTTCAGAGTAGTTTGTTGAGTCTACATTTATGATTATAATAACTTACATTTCTTTAGAGCTTTAAGATTTGCAAAGTGCTTTTCTCACAACAATCTTGTAGACATCATAGCATTAGTATCTCCAATTTTACATCTGAGAAAAATGAGGTTTAGAGAGGTTGTGACAATGTTTCTACTATCTAAAGCAACCTCAGTTTTTATATTAGTGTTATGACTTTTTTTAAAGTATTATATATCTGAGAAAAATGAGATTTAGAGAGGTTGTGACAATGTTTCTACTACCTAAAGCAATCTCAGTTGTATAGTAGTGTTATGACTTTTTTAAGAAAACTAATTATATAGTTAAGTTATCTAGCTTATTTACTAAATTTGGTTCCAAATTACTTTTGGCTTTTTCCAGAAATAGTTTGTCGACAGAAAAATGCTACTATCAATTCCACTTCTACAGCTGTGGATTTAAGATTTATCATTATTAAGAATATTCATCTTTCACTACTAAGTGCTACTCTGATATCTTGTTGTGGCATAAAAGTCACCCTGGTTTCTCAAAAGTTATGCTATTGCAGTATATGTTTTGGCAAGTTCTACATAGCTGAAAAAGGCTTCATGTAAGGGCTTAATGATAAACTTTATGTCTGATGACCAAGATCTAGTCTAGCTAAATTTACAGGAGCTAAGTACCAAGTTTATTTCAGAGGAATGACTTTTGCAATAACTCTTGAAGACTATCTAAATTATAGAGCAAGCTAAATAATAAAAGATGCCAAGGGCACCTATAATGACAAAATTATAGAACCTTGAAGTATCGAATTATTTGAAGAATATTCTGAAAAAAATATGCAGTAGGTTGACTTCTCTTGCCAGTATTGGAGATGGGGATTGGGGAGACAAAACTAAGTGGTTCAGGAATAATCTTTACATTAAATATAAGAAAGTATTCAGATTATTCCTGAGCTAATGGAAATGCTGTATATTATGTAGAGGCAAATTAATATATTCTGATAAATTCATGGCTTCACTGGTACGTCATATGCTGACATAAGTAGTAACTCCTCCAAATTTTTTATCCTATATAATTCTTATGCACATTAATAAATCTTCCAAAGAGAACCCACCCAAGCTTTTTAGGAAGTCTTTTTTTTTCTTTATCCCCTGAGGTACCATTACTGCATGTGAGTTGTCCATCCTTTAGCTTTTGTCCTTATATTACCAGTCCATTTCCTTTTCTGATCACACATATCTTCATCAAACAATATCTCCTATGCCACTTTTTTGTGACTATCATTGCTGACAATATATCACAGTTTATTTACACTCACCATGCATCTTTTTGTTCCTTTGAATCAAACTACAATTTTGATTTTTCTGAGATCATGGTGTTTCATGAATCATATTTATATACCAAAAGAATATGTTTTTCTAGTTTAGATGGCAAGATTGATGTCTTTTGAATTATGATGAATTTTCCTGAGGAGTCTTTGTAGAATTCAGGGTTTGGTGCAATTGGTACAAAATCATTTGAGAAAAGGAGCCTTTGGAGAACTGTATTACTGAGGAGTTTACATAACTTACTTTCAGTCTAGCTTTGCAGTAGAAATTAGACTGAGTAAGGTATGGCAAGAAAAGCACCTGCATAGATTGTATGAATTGATTTAAATCCTTACCTTTTCTGAAAACAAATGGGAAGGCTAATGGAGAATTAGCATAAATGAGCACACAAGCTTTTGGATCTAAAGGGCTATTAAGGTCATTAAGTTAGAAATAGCCAAAGAAAGATGATGTTGATGAAAGCAGGATCAAAAGTTGATATTACCAAAAGTATTTACAATGAGATTAGTAAGAGGTATGGCCTAGGTTTGGGGGCTTTATAATAGGCATACAGATATAGACAAGTTTGAGCTGCAAAAAAGTTCTTGGAGGTAATTTGCCTTCATTACATGTATACACATACATTTAAAACTCCACCCTACACTAGTAGTCAGAACTCTCCTTTGTTGAATTATCCATAAGCCAGAGAACTCTTTGTATGCTTCTTATGCTTCTTAGACTTCATGAAATCTTATTATGGGGCAGTTAGTATATCTATATTTTCTTCAGTTTTCCACACCATTGCCACATTCCCTAATCCATTTTAAAATGTCATATTTTTCTTTTATTAATCTTTTTCCAGTTATTCCCTCCTTCACTGAGCAATTTTTAAAAAACATACTCAATGCATACATGCCTAGTCCAGCCAAACACATTTCCACATTAGCCATGTCTGAAAATGTATGTCTCTTTTTACATTTTAAAATCATTATCTTTGGAAGGAGGTGAAGGAAATGTTTCATCTTCATTCTTTTACATAGTAATATGCTTGGAGTTCATGGGATGGAGAGACTACTTTTATTTGAACTCTTTATACTATCTCTTCCATGACATTGAGGCAGTGTGATATCATGGAGAGAGCACTGGACTTGGAGTCAGGAAGGCTTAGATTCACCTCTTACCTCAGATATTGGCTATGAGATCTTTACTAAGTTACTTAACTTCTATATCTCACTTTCCTCATCTGCAAAATGAATGATTGGCTTCAAAAGCAAATTGATAGACATGTGATCATAATCTCTTTTATGACTCTTGTTAATAACTTGCTTGATATTTTGCCAAACAATTGGATAAAATTGTCTCTGTAGTAATATCAATCATAGAACCTTACACTGTTTAAAATATTCTTAGAGTCTTTAAAGTTGCATTTTATTTTATAAAATTGAATTATTTTTTTAAATCAACAAATAGGCCTCAGTAGGATCCTTTATCTTGTATATCTCTTATTCAGTTTTATGACTATCAGAAATCAATTGTGAAAATTTATCTCCTCTTTTTTCATGTTTTTGTCAGACAACTTTGATAACAGTAGTTTAAGAGATAATTTTTAAAAGAGGCAATTAAGGTTTAATGACAGGGTTTACTGACATGCCCAGAAACACACAGCTAGTATATGTGAAACTGCATTTGAATTCAGATCTTTCATATTCCAGGACTGATATTCTATCCATTGTACCTTGCTGCCCCAGAAACCATTTTAAAAAAAGATTTCATAGAGATAAGATAGTAGACTTATAGGTTGTTTATTTCTTTTCAGTTGTCATTTTTGAGTAGTAGTAATATTTATAGTCTTTTTCATTCTTCTGTAATCTTCTCTGAAGGAATTTGAAAATGATCCCTAAGTATTTTTAAATAGTTTCTCTATTCTTCTTAATGTGTGTTTTCTCTAGAAATACACTTAGAATTATCTGACTTTTTGGTTAAGATGACAGGAAAAGATAATGATGAATGTTGGAGGGGATGTGGGAAAACTGGGACACTATTGCATTGTTGGTAGACTTGTGAACGGATCCAACCATTCTGGAGAGCAATTTCAAACTATATTCAAAAAGTTATCAAACTGTGCATACTCTTTGATCCAGAAGTGTTACTACTGAAGATATTAAAGAAGGAAAGGAAAAAAAAGAAGGAAAGGGACCTGAATGTGCAATAATGTTTGTGGCAGCCCTTTCCATAGTGGCTAGAAACTGGAAATTGAAGGGATGCCCATGAGTTGGAGAATGGTTAGGTAAATTATGGTATATTAATGTTATGAAATATTATTTTTCTATAAGAAATGATCAGCAGGATGAATACAGAGAGGCTTTAAGAGATATACATGAACTGATGCTAAGTGAAGTGAGCAGAACCAGGAGATCATTATCCACTTCAACAACAATACTACATGATGATCAGTTCTGATGGATGTGTCTATCTTCAATAATGAGAGGATCCAAATCAGTTCCAATTGATCTGTATTATTATTATTTTTATTATTAAGGTTATTATTACCTTCTTTTTAAATCTGTTCTTTCTTGTGCAACAAGATAACTGTATAAATATGTATACATATATTGTATTTAACATATATTTTAACATATTTAGTATGTATGGGACTACCTGCCATCTAGGGGAGAGGGTGGAGGGAAGGAGGGGAAAAGTTGAAACAGAAATTTTTGCAAGGGTCAGTGTTGAAAAATTACCCATGCATATGTTTTGTATATAAAAAGCTATAATTAAAAAAAAACAACAACAAAAAAAGAATCATCTGACTTAGGTCTCACATCAGACTTTGTCATCTTGTTTTATATTCCACTGTGTGTTTCACTATTTTACAAGGTAATATTGCTTACAAACAGCCAACTCTGTGATTCATTTGCCTCCTGTTTTAATGAATAAGTTTCATTGATGTTTGATAGTTTTGAATTTTCTCTTATAACAAAGAAAAACAGCTTAGCAAAATGGATGAACAAAATGGTCATAATAGAATATATACGTATATAGCACTATATAGCCAACATTCTTCTATACTCCACTGAAATTAGTGAGATATATTTCAATGTCTGTTCTTTATGAGTGTGATTGGTCACTGATATTATTATGAATTAGACTGCCTTTTAGTGTAGTTTTCATTTAAATTATTGTAGCTACTATGTGCATTGTTTTTCTGGTTCTGCTTACTTCATTTATTTGTTCATACAAATCTTTCCACGTTTCTTTTAATTTGCCATATGTATCAGTTTTAGTGTGTAATAACATTCCATTATAGTTTCATACCATAAGATGTTCAACTATTTCCTATTCAATAGGTACCCAGTCTGTTCATGACTTTTACTATACTAGTTTAATTTATAAACTAGATTATTAGTATGGGTATGATTAAGTTTCTCCAGTAGTGCTTTATATCACCAAACTCTTGTTCTTAGTACCCTCTGCTTTCTTCTAACATCATTAACACTATGGAAGTGGAAGTGGTGCATTGAGCTAAGAACCATTTTAAATCTTTGGTTCTTTCATGGATTATGATGGTCAAATTTTTTTCATTATCTGGGAGCCAAATTTCTGGTAATAAGCTCTATATTTGGTTAATCTTATCCTTAGAAAATAAGCACAGTCTTTTAATGGCTATGTATACAAAAAGCCTAATTCACATACTTTTAATATATCCTATAAACTAAATGAGTTCCATATGTATATACATAGGTAAATACACAAAGAATTTGCCATTCATATAAAGTAACTAGTTTATGATTTAATTAGTCCCAGGTAGTTGTCTTTTTTCATAGAAGTCAGGTGTCATCTAGGCTGATATAGCTGGTAAATGCCAGAAGCAGGATTTGAACCCAGGTCTTCTTAATTAGAATCCAGGATCATCACTACATCCACTGCATTCCACTATCTCAAAACATCTCCATTCATATGTATTTGTCCAGGTGAAGTAAACAAATTCCTCAAGAAAATAGTTTAGCCAAGTGAGGACATTTTGACTCAATAGCATAAAATATAATTTGGTGCTCTGGAAGAAGTTAAGAGGTTAACTCAAAGCACATTTTATGGACAGTTTTAGTTCTACTATTACAAACCTAATTTCACATGGAAACTATTGGAAAGAACACTTTGGCCGTGGAATCAGAACTGAATTCAAACTCCAGTTCTTCTAATTCTAACATTAACCTTTCTATTAGCCTTGGTTTATGCATTATATAAAATGGGGCCAAAACTTGTATTACCTACTTCAGAACAATATGTGAATAAAGTATTCATAAAATATAAAATACTTTGGAAATACACATCTTTAAAATAAGGGAGTTGGATAACAGGATCTTCAAGGTTACTTTAAGCACTATGTTTTTATCAATGGGACTAAAAATTATTGTATAATATGTTAAGATATGATAATATAATATGATATTGTATCATATGATAACAATGAATGTTATTTAATGATTATCAAACAGATGAAAACTACTTAATAAATATGACAGTTATAATATTGATGACTACAGAAAATAAAGAGAGGAGAAGAGTAGCCAAATAACAAATCAATCATACCTGGGAAGTTCCTTTGAGAAAAGTTTCACTGGTCTCTGAAATGTCAGATTCGTCACTACTAGAAAAAAGCAAAAAACATTTTGCTGAAATGGCAAAACTTTCTGTTGAGATTTCTCCCAAATCAGCTGGGAAATGGCCACAATAATCTGACAACAAAGTTCTACATGTATAGAAAGTTGATATTTATAAAGAGGCTTCAATTCCAATAATGTTTATACCTTGTAAGTAACAAAACCACGTGTCTGTGACAAAAATACACAATGAAAATAAAATCATTCACACTGAAGTAGATACCAGAGCTATCTAGGAGAGTGGGGAAAAATCTGGACATACTTTCAGAAAATTGGGCTCCAGTACTGACTTGGCCAATTAATAGCTGCTATGTGGCCACAGTCAAGGTACCCAGAATATTAATTCCCTAATCTGTGGAAATGGAATAATTCTTGACTAGCTCATCTCATAGGGTTCATGTAATTATAAAATGTGACAGCGTGTATGAAAAGACCTTGTAAAACTTAAAGCACTATCAAATGTAAGGTATTATTAACATTGATAATAATAATGTCATTATCACCATCATCTCCCTGGAGGATGGACTAAATAGAAAGACTATATTGGGTATATGAAGGGACACTAGGAATAAGTCTTTTTGGTTTAGAGAATGACACAATTGGAAAAGACCTCAGAGACCAGGTAATACAAACTGTATAAGAATAAGATTATCTGTTGAAACAGACTCATAGAGATAAAAGTATAACATTTCTTATGTGGGGAAGACATTGTGAACACATAAAAATATATACAGAATATATACAAAATGATGGTAAAGTAGTCTGGGGAGATGGCGCACTAGTAGGTAGGATGGCCAAGAAAAGTTTTATAAAGAATTTGGCACTTGATCTGAATTCTGAAGGAGACTAGGATTCTGAGGGGCAGAAGTGAGGAGAGAATGTATTACAGGTATAGAGGTCAACTTGTATAAAGGCATGGAGATGGACAATGGAATATTAAATGTGGAACAGTGAAAAATACAAACTTGAACCACAGGATACAGGAAAGGAAAGGGAATAAAGACTAAAAAGTAAGGACAGGGTTGGTTGTGAAGAGCTTTCAATTTCAAACAGAGAAATTATATTTAATTCTTGAAGCAAATGAAACCACTGGTGGGAGATGAAGTTAATACACACATACTGACATCTTTTTTTAAAGTACAAGTTTCATTAATAGTTTACTAGCAATAAGCCTTATTTTGGTCTGTATTCCTCAAAATTCCCGAATCTACCACAATTATCTCTATAACTTCAACTTACCTAGAGTCTAGATCTAATGCAGCATCTATAAATGAAGCATCTAAAACATAATGCATTTTATCTGGGCTTGTTATGCCTGAATGCTGCATCTGCAATTCTTCCAATTCTTTCATGCACTGAAAATACTAGAAAAAATTATAATCTTGGTTAAAAGTAGAAATCACAATTTCATTAGAGCACTCACTATAGCTCTCTCTTTGGTTGTACAAAATAAGTTCTTATTGATACCCTTTTTAAAAAAATATATTGTTCTGTTTATTGCACTCTGAATTAATCCATATAACTTTCTCCAAGTTTCTCTGAATTCCTCCCACTTGTCATTTTTTTTAGTACATAATAATATACCATTGCATTTATATATGTTTTTTTTAGCAATTCTTTAACTAATAGATATACATTTTACTTCCAGTTCTGTGTTCTTCTTAAGTGTGCTGCTTTGAAAATGGATATAAGTATATGTATATACATATATGTGCATATGTAGGCAAAACTCTTTTTTTTGAGGGGGTCTTTGGTGTCCTTATGGTATATGCCCAATAACGGGATTATTGAGCCAGAAGTTATAAACAGTCTAGTAATTTTGCTTATACAATTCCAAATAGATATCCAGAACATTTAGAGTAATTTACAATTTTACTAAAACTGAATGATTATTTTCTTACATTCCCCCCAACACTGAATCCCTGTTTTTTTAATTAAAATATATTTGCTAAACTGTAATGTAAGCAATAGCATTTCAAAATATTAATATACATTTCTCTTACCATTAGTGACTGGGAACATATTTTCATATGATCCTTTATAATTTGCTATACTATTTAAAAATTGTTATAGATTAGAGGAACAGAGGATAGTCTACCTCTCAGACCTGTGGAGGAGGAAGGAATTTATGACTAGAGAAAAACTAGAGATAATTATTGATCACAAAATAGAAGATTTTGATTACATCAAACTAAAAAGTTTCTGTACAAAAATATTAATGCAAACAAGATTAGAAGGGAAGTAACAAATTGGGAAAATATTTTTTACAGTTAAAGGTTCTGACAAAGGTCTCATTTCCAAAATATATAGAGAATTGATCCTAATTTATAAGAAATCAAACCATTCTCCAATTAATAAATGGTCAAAGGATATGAACAGACAATTCTCAGATAATGAAATTGAAACTATATCCACTCATATGAAAGAGTGTTCCAAATCACTACTGATCAGAGAAATGCAAATTAAGACAACTCTGAGATACCACTACATACCTGTGAGATTGGCTAAGATGACAGGAACAAATAATGACGAATGTTGGAGGGGATGTGGGAAAACTGGGACATTAATACATTGTTGGTGGAGTTGTGAAAGAATCCAACCATTCAGGAGAGCAATCTGGAACTATGCCCCAAAAGTTATCAAACTGTGCATACCCTTTGACCCAGCAGTGCTACTACTGAGCTTATATCCCAAAGAAATACTAAAGAGGGGAAAGAGACCTGTGTGTGCCAAAATGTTTATAGCAGCTCTTTTTGTAGTGGCTAGAAACTGGAAAATGAACGGATGCCCATCAATTGGAGAATGGTTGGGTAAATTATGGTATATGAAGGTTATGGAATATTATTGCTCTATAAGAAATGACCAGCAGGATGAATTCAGAAAGGCTTGGAGAGACTTGCATGAACTGATGCTGAGTGAAATGAGCAGAGCCAGAAGATTACTATACACTTCAACAACAATACTGTATGAAGATGTATTCTGATGGAAGTAGAAATCTTCAACATAAAGAAGATCCAACTCACTTCCAGCTGATCAATGATGGACAGAAACAACTACACCCAGAGAAGGAACACTGGGAATTGAATGTAAAATATTAGCACTATTGTTTATCTACCCAGGTTACTTATACCTTCGGAATCCAATGCTTAACATACAACAAGAAAATTGGATTTACACACATATATTGTATCTAGGTTATACTGTAACACATGTAAAATGTATGAGATTGCCTGTCATCTAGGGTAAGGAGTAGAGGGAGGGAGGGGAAAATTTGGAAAAATGAATACAAGGGATAATGTTATAAAAAAATTACTCATGCATATATACTGTCAAAAAATTTATAATTATAAAATTAATTAAAAAAAACAAAAAACAAAGAAAATTGTTAACAATATTTTGTCACTTTGGAGAATGGTTACTGATAACATAGTTATGTCAAATATCCATATGTCTTTGATATCAGACTTTTTATCAGTCATAATTGATGAAAATATGGCCACCTGATAGTGTTTCCCACTCTATCTTCCTTGATTTTCTTCATGCAATAGCCTTTAAATGTTATGTAATAAAAATAGTTTATTTTGTCATTTTTGATGACCACTCTCCTTTGTTTAAGAATTCTCTGCCTAGGATGATTTTAGAAAGGCCTGGAGAGACTTACATGAATTGATGCTGATGAACATGTAAGTTCATGTAATTAATACCCCAATTTTTCCATATATCTTCAAACATTTGTTGTTTACCCTTCCAATCATATTAATCTGCTAGATGTGAGATGATAAAGTTGTTTTGATTTGCATTTTTTAGTCAATGATTATAGATAACTTTAATTTCTTCTTCTGAAAATTGTCTGTTCATCTCCTTTGACTATTATCATAATTTTATAAATTTGACTCAGTTCTCTATGTTTGAGAAATTAGGTCTTTATCTGAAAAGATTTGTGTTGAGAGTCTCCCCTTTCTTGCACTGCCCAAAATTTCGGCCTTTCTTCTAATCTTGGCTGCACTGATTTTGTTTCTGCAGAACATTTTCAAGTTGCACCCACTGCATTTCAGGCCAGTCAGCCTGACTTTTGTCTTGCTGTTAGATTTTGATGACTTTGGAAGATTAAGTTATTTTATAGCAAGACAAAAAGGAATCAAGCAAGTCACACTGGAAGCTCTACAGATCATTCAGTGCAGATACTGATATATTTTCTAAAATGATCTTTAGAGTGAAATGAGCAGGATCAGGAGATCATTATATAAACAATAATACTATCAACAACAATACTATATGATGATCAATTCTGATGGACGAGGCCCTCTTCAACAATGAGATGAACCAAATCAGATCCAATAAAGCAGTAATGAACTGAACCAGCTACACACAGGAAAATAACTCTGGGAGATGACTATGAACTACTACATAGAATTCCCAATCCCTCCATTTTTGTCCGCCTGCATTTTTGATTTCCTTCACAGGCTAATTGTACACTATTTCAAAGTCTGATTCTTTTTGTACAGCAAAATAACTGTTTGGACATGTATACGTATATTGTATTTAACTTATACTTTAACATATTTAACATGTATTGGTCAACCTGCCATCTGGGGAAGGGGTGGGGGGAAGGAGGGGAAAAGTTGGAAAAAAAGGTTTTGCAATTGTCAATGCTGAAAAATCAACTATGCATAAAATTTTTGTAAAAACAAAAACAAAAACAAAAAAAAATAAGAATTATCTGCCTAGCTTTAATGACAAAAGGGAATTCATTTATTTTTCCTCTAATTGTTTTATTTGAACTTCTTTATCCAGGTGGTTTACATACTTGATGTACATTGTATTTACTTAAAACACCAGGACTCTACTGATAAAATAGTGGAATTTATTACATTGACATCTAGAGATATTAAAAAAAAAACTTCCTCTACATCCTTTTAGATTACTAAATGAAATATACAGCTATAGACAAGGTTATGCCTTCTAATAAATGAGCTTTGTTATGATTCATGTTTTCGTGGACTTTTCTTACCTTTGTTTGGTCTGGATCACAATAGTCTAAAAGAGAATCACAAAAATGATATCCCATAGACTCCAAGTCTTTTGTGTTGAAGTGAGTACCTCGTCTATTACCTAAAAAAATCACAAGAGCTTATACACCCATGAGAATTAAATTTCATAAGCCTATCTAGTAGCTGAAAAAATAGTATAAATAAATTATATTACCTTCCAGGAACTTTTCCCTTTGGTTTCCTTTGGTTTTAGAACAGGTTGACAGATTTCTATAGTAGTTGTGTAATATTATCCTATTATTTCTCCTCAACTGACTGTAATGTTGAAAGTCAGAATGTATAATAGCTAAACAGGGGTATGTACACATATAGGTGATACATATTAATAGGTGTTGGAGAAAACTGGCTAATAGATGTAAACAACACACGGCATCCCTAATTGTCCTCAACAATTTTTTTTTTTTTTTTGTACAAAGACTAGGAAGAATTCCTTCTATGAGAAAATTTTTTCATTACCAACTAACATATTTTTTATCATTTGACATTTGCAAAGTAATTTATAAGTACATTCAGATAATATATATTGTGAATTGTATATGTATTATTTTGAGAATGTATTTTTTTTTTTTGTATCTCCTAGCTGAATTTAGACTTAGTTTCTCTTCCCTGAAGTTTGAATATTGGATCAGGGGATTATTTTGTTTGGAGGAATAATATAACTTAGGCCCTAGTCCAGGAAAAAGGAAAAAAGAAAAGATTAAGTGAAAGGAAAGGTGAGTCACTGAGCCCACAGCTCCAGGCATTAGTGTATTGTTAGGTTCCTCATTTGGAATTTGTACACTGATGACATGACCGGACCAACCAACCAACCAACAAACAAAACCTCAAAACTAACCCAAGAACAAAAACAAAAACAATAGAACAGAATTTTTATAGGTTAGGGAAATAAATTAAAATGTTGCCATTTTAGTAAAAGCAAATAAGATCTCTCTTTATACTGCTATTGTCCTATAAATAGTAAACTATATTCTGGTGTTTTGTGTTCTTGAAAACTATGAACTCAATATTCCTATGTAAGATAAGTAATAAAAACGAAAGAGGATAGTTCAAATCCTGCCTCAAATATTTACTATCTGTGTGACCCTGAACAAGTCCCTAAATCCCTATTCTTAGTTTTCTCTTCTGTCAAAAAAGAAAAATAGTATTATATACCTTCCAGAGTTGTTGCAAGGATCAAATTAGATAAAACATGTAAAGTACCTTGCAAAATTCAAAAGGACTATATACAAATCCCCAATTACTGGTATTATTGTTAGCTCATATTTAAAAGACTAAAAACTTTCTGAGAGAAGGCAATATGAGTAATTATAAAATTAATATTATGGCCATTGTATTATAGTACATTATATTGACAACACTGGTTAGTTGATAGATTTTTAAGAAGAAATTTATTAACTAATTAATTCCACTTTTAATTTCATATTTTAACAATGTTTTAGTTTATGACCCTTACATATATGTGAGAATAGTATCTTACCAAGAGTTGAGCCGCAGAATGTAGCCTCCATGGTAAAGCTGTTATGGATTCCCATTTTCCACATAACCACTCTTCCCGTTCCTTCTTTGCTCTTATGAACAACAAATTTACAAGCTGAAAAGGAAAACTGAAAAAAAAGCATATAAAATACTAATGATGTTTAGGAATAGTGGGTTAAAAATGCAAGTAAGTTGCATAAAGTAGTAATTCTCACTAGAATTTTGGAATAGTTTTAAAGAAAGTTTGTGATCTCTTGAATCTTTCCAAGTCACATCTTTTTTTATGTTTTTAACTGCTTAATTTTTAAAAGTTTTTTTTTTATTTTTAAAACATATGCATAGATAATTTTCAACATTCACCCTTGCAAAACTTTGATTTTCATACACGAGAAAAAAGATCAAAAAGGGAAAAAATGAGAAAGAAAGCAAAAAGCAAGAAAACAATAAAAAAGGTGAAAACACTATGTTGTGATCCGCATTCAGCCCCCATAGTCCTCTTTCTGGATGCAAATGGCTCTCTCCATCACAAGACCATTGGAACTGACCTGAATCATCTCACTGTTGAAAAGAGCCATGTCTACCAGAGATGATCATTGTATAATCTTGTTGTTGCCGTGTATAATGGTTTCCTGATTCTGCTCATTTTACTCAGCATTAGTTCATGTAAGTCTCTCTAGGCCCCGCTGGAATCATTCTGCTGATCGTTTCTTATAGAACAATAATATTCCATTGCATTCATATGCCATAACTTATTCAGCCATTCTCTAATTGATGGGCATCCACTTAGTTTCCAGTTCCTTGCCACTACAAAAAGGGCTGCCACAAACATTTTTTGCACATGTGGGTCCGATAATTGTCACATCATAAGTAAATAATTTTTTAAAAAAAATTTATTATTAATTTTTATAATTATAACTTTTTTTGATAGTACATATGCATTGGTAATTTTTTTTTACATTATCCCTTGTACTCCCTTCTGTTCTGAATTTTTCCCCTCCTTCCCTCCACCCCCTCCCTTAGATGGCAGGCATTCCCATACATATTAAATATCTTATAGTATATCCTAGGTACAATATATATGTGCAGAACCAAATTTTGTTGTTGTTGTTGTTGCAAAGGAAGAATTGTATTCGGAAGGTAAAAATAATCTGGGAAGAAAACAAACAAACAAAAAAGCTCACAGATTACACTCATTTCCCAGTATTCCTATTCTGGATGTAGCTGATTCTGTCCATCATTGATCAATTGGAATTGGATTAGCTCTTCTCTATGTTGAAGATATCCACTTCCATCAGAATACATCCTTATACAGTATCATTGTTGCAGTAGGTAATGATCTCCTAGTTCTGCTAGGTTCACTCAGCATCAGTTGATGTAAGTCTCTCCAAGCCTCTCTGTATTCCTCCTGTTGGTCATTTCTTACAGAACAATAATATTCCATAACATTCATATACCATAATTTATCCAACCATTCTCCAATTGATGGACATTCATTCATCTTCCAGTTTCTAGCCACTATGAAAAGAGCTGCCACAAACATTTTGGCACATACAGGTCCCTTTCCCTTCTTTAGTATTTCCTTGGGATGTAAGCCCAGTAGTAGCACTGTTGGGTCAAAGGGTATGCACATTTTGTTAACTTTTTGGGCATAATTCCATATTGCTCTCCAGAATGGTTGGATTCTTTTACAACTCCACCAACAATGCATCAGTGTCCCAGTTTTCCCATATCCCCTCCAACATTCATCATTATTTGTTCCTGTCATCTTTGCCAATCTGACAGGTGTGTAGTGGTATCTCAGAGTTGTCTTAATTTGCATTTCTCTGATCAATAGTGATTTGGAACACTCTTTCATATGAGTGGAAATAGTTTTAATTTCATCATCTGAAAATTGTCTGTTCATATCCTTTGACCATTTATCAATTGAAGAATGGCTTGATTTCTTATAAATTAAAGTCAATTCTCTGTATATTTTGGAGATGAGGCCTTTATCAGAACCTTTAACTGTAAAAATATTTTCCCAATTTATTACTTCCCTTCTAATCTTGTTTTCATTAGTTTTGTTTGTGCAGAAACTTTTTAATTTGGTGTAATCAAAATTTTCTATTTTGTGATCAATAATGGTCTCTAGTTCTCCTTTAGACACAAATTCCTTCCTCCTCCACAAGTCTGAGAGGTAAACTATCCTATGTTCCTCTAATTTATTTATGATTTTGTTCTTTATGCCTAAGTCTTGGACCCATTTTTATCTTTTCTTAGTATGTGGTATTAAATGAGGGTCCATGCCTAGTTTCTGCCATACTAATTTCCAGTTTTCCTAGAAGTTTTTGTCAAATAATGAATTCTTATCCCAAAAGTTGGGATCTTTGGGTTTGTCAAACACTAGATTGCTATTTTTATTCACTATCTTGCCCTGTGAACCTAAATTCCACTGATCAACTAGTCTATTTCTTAGCCAATACCAAATGGTTTTGGTGACTGTTGCTTTATAATATAGTTCTAGATCAGGTACAGCTAGACCACCTTCATTTAATTTCTTTTTTTATTACTTCCCTTGAAATTCTCGACCTTTTGTTGTTCCATATGAATGTTGTTGTTATTTTTTCTAGGTCATTAAAATAGTTTCTTGGGAGTCTGATTGGTACAGCACTAAATAAATAGATTAGTTTAGGGAGTATTGTCATCTTAATTATATTTGCTTGGCCTATCCAAGAGAACTCAATGTCTTTCCAATTATTTAAATCTGACTATTTTGGTGGCAAGTGTTTCGTAATTTTGCTCATATAGTTCCTGACTTTCCTATGGTAGGTATATTCCCAAATATTTTATACTATCGACAGTTATTTTGAATGGAATTTCTCTTTGTATCTCTTGCTCTTAGATTGTGTTGGTAATGTATAAAAATGCTGAGGATTTATGTGGATTTATTTTGTATCCTGCAACTTTGCTAAAGTTCTGAATTATTTCTATTAGCTTTTTAGCAGTCTTTGGGGTTCTCTAAGTATACCATCATGTCATCTGCAAAGAGTGATAGTTTGATTTCCTCATTTCCTACTCTAATTCCTTGAATCTCTTTCTCGGCTCTTGTTGCCCAGGCTAGCGTTTCTAGTACTGTATTGATGTAATATGTAATGGTGATAGTGGGCAACCTTGTTTCACTCCTGATCTTACAGGGAAAGGTTCCAGTATGTTGCCATTACATATGATGTTTACTGATGGTTTTAAATATATGCTCGTTATTATTTTAAGGAATAGTCCATTTATTCCTATACTCTCAAGGGTTTTTAGTAGGAATGGATGTTGGATTTTATCAAATGCTTTTTCTGCATCTATTGAGATGATCATATGGTTTTTATTAATTTGATTATTAATATGGTCAATTATACTAATAGTTTTCCTAATATTAAACCAGCCCTACATTTCTGGTATAAATCCTACTTGATCATAGTGTATTATCCTGGGGATGATTTTCTGAAGTCTTTTTGCTAATATCTTATTTAAGATTTTAGCATCAATATTCATTAAGGATGGTCTATAGTTTTCTTTCTCAGTTTTCAATCTACATGGTTTAGATACCAGTATCATGTCTGTGTCATAAAAGGAATTCGGTAGGACTCCTTCAATCCCTATTTTTCCAAATAGCATTGGAGTTAGTTGTTCTTTAAATGTTTGGTAGAATTCACATGTAAATCCATCTGGTCCTGGGGATTTTTTCTTAGCGAGCTGTTAATAGCTTGTTCTATTTCTTTTTCTGAGATGGGACTATTTAGACTACTTACTTCTTCCTCTGTTAATTTGGGCAAGCTATATTTTTGAAGGTATTCTTCCATTTCATTTAAGTTATCGAATTTATTGGCATAAAGTTGAGCAAAGTAGCTCCTAACTATTGTTCTAATTTCCTCTTCATTAGTGGTGAGTTCTTCCTTTTCATTTTCAAGACTAACAATTTGCTTTTTCTCTTTCCTTTTTTTAATCAGGTTTACTAAGGGTTTGTCTATTTTGTTGATTTTTTCATACAACCAACTCTTAGTTTTATTAATTAATTCAATAGTTTTTATACTTTCAATTTTATTAATCTCATCTTTTATTTTTAGAATTTCAAGTTTTGTGTTTGTCTGGGGGGTTTTAATTTATTCCTTTTCTAGAAATTTTAGTTGTAAGCCCAATTCGTTGACCCTCTCTTTCTCTATTTTATGCATGTAGGTCTCTAGACATATAAAACTTCCCCTTATTACTGCTTTGGCTGTATCCCACACATTTTGGTATGCTGTCTCATTATTGTCATTTTCTTGGGTGAAGTTATTAATTATATCTATGATTTGCTGTTTTACCCAATCATTCTTTAGTATAAAATTATTTAGTTTCCAATTAATTTTTGGTCTATTTTCCCCTGGCTTTTTATTAAATGTAATTTTAATTGCATTGTGGTCTGAAAAGGATGCATTTACTATTTCTGCCTTACTGCATTTGATTTTGAGGTTTTTATGCCCTAGTATATGATCAATTTTTGTATAGGTTCCATGAACTTCTGAGAAGAAAGTATACTCCTTTCTGTCTCCATTTAGCTTTCGCCAAAGATCTATCATATCAAACTTTTCTAGTATTCTATTTACCTCTTTGACTTCTTATTTATTTTGTGGTTTGATTTATCTAATTCTGAGAGTGCAAGGTTAAGATCTCCCACTATTATAGTTTTGCTGTCTATTTCTTCTTGCAGTTCTCTTATTTTCTCTTTTAAAAATTTAGATGCTGCACCACTTGGTGTGTATATGTTTAATATTGCTTCATTACCGATGCTACCCTTTACCAGGATATAATGCCCTTCCTTATCTCTTTTAATTAGATCAATTTTTGTTTTTGCTTGATCTGAGATGAGGATGGCTACCCCTGCTTTTTTGGCTTTACCTGAAGCATAGTAGATTCTGCTCCACCCTTTTACTTTTACTTTGACTGTATCACCCTGTTTCAGGTGTGTTTCCTGTAAACAACATATAGTAGGATTCTGACTTTTAATCCAGTCTGCTAACTGCTTCCTCTTTATGAGGGAGTTTACCCCATTCACATTTATGGTTAGAATGACTAATTCTATATTGCTTGCCATCCTGTTAACCCCTGCTTATGCTTTTCTCCTTTCCTTCCCTCTTACCCCTCTACCCAGAATTAAACTTGTGAACACCACTTGCTTTTCACAGCCCTCCCTTTTTAGTATCCCTCCCCCACCTTAAAGTGCCTCCCCTTATTTTACCCTTTTTCCTCACAATTTCTGTATTCCCTTCCCCTTAGCTTACTCCTTCCCTCTCACTTTTCAATGAAGTGGAAGAAGTTTCACCATAAATGGAATATGTCTATTGATACACACTATGTTCATCTCCCTCCTTTCTTTCTCTCAGATATAATAGGTTACCTTTGTCTCTTCATGAGATGTAGTACCACCACTTTACCCTTTTTATGATATAATTTCCTTTCCACCTCTAGTTTCTAGGATAAATTATACATGTGCTCTTTACATATCTTTATGGCAGAAATATAGTTCTCAAGATTTCTTTTTACCTTTTTAGAAATCTCTTGAGTTCTGTATTTGAAGATCAAACATTTTGTGTAGGTCTGGTTTTTTCATCAAGAATAGATGGAATGCATTTATTTTGTTAAATGTCCATCTTCTTCCCTGGAAAACGATGCTCATTTTTGCTGGGTAAGTTATTCTTGGCTGCATACCAAGTTCCTTAGCCTTTCGAAATATCATGTTCCAGGCCCTTCGTTCTTTTAATGTGGATGCTGCTAGATCCTGGGTTATCCTTATTGTGGCTCCTCCATATCTGAATTGCTTTTTTTCTAGCAGCTTCCAGTATTTTCCTCTTCGTCTGATGGTTCTTGAACTTGACCACTATATTTCTTGGCGTTTTGATTTTAGGGTCCCTTTCAGTAGGTGATCGATGAATTTTTTCAATGTCTATTTTATCCTCTGTTTCCAAAACGTCTGGGCAGTTCTCTTTGATAATTTCCTGGAAAATAATGTCCAGGCTCTTTTCCTCACATTTTTCAGGGAGTCTGATTATTCTCAAATTGTCTCTCCTGGATTTTTCCAGGGCTGCTATCTTTCTAATAAGGTACTTGACATTCTTTTCAATTATTTCGTTTTTCTGGTTTTGCTTGACTACGTCTTGGTTTCTCGTTGAGGTTTCTCCTTCTCATTTCTACATGTTCGAGTCTAATTTTCAATGATGTATTTTCTTCACTCACTTTTTTTATATCTTTTTGTAATTTTCCAATTGTGTTTTTAAGTGAGTTTTTTTCTTCTATGGAATTTTTTTCCTTTTCATCCATTTTATTTTTTAGAGAGCTGTTTTCTTTTTCCAGCTCACTAATCCTGTTTTCTTTGGAGCTGTTTACCTTTTCCAGCTCACTAATCTTGTTTCTCAATGATTTAATTTCTTTATCCACTCTGTCTTTGAATGCATGGGATGACTTCTCCAGGCTCTCTTGCCAAGCTTCCCTTTCCTTTTCCCATTTCTCTTCTAGCTCTCTTGTGAGAGCCTTTTTGATTTCCTCTATGAGGTTCTTTTGTATTGAGGAGCAGATCATATCCCCCTTAGGGGATTCCTCTGGGGACAGTCTGTTTTTAGTCTCCTCAGTATTTGAAGTCTGCTCTCTCTCCAAACAGAAGCTGTCAATGGTTAGAGCCCTTTTGATTTTTTGTTCATTTTGTCAGAGCAGGATTTAAAGAAAACAAATTGACAAGAGAAACAATTGGTCTATTTTGGGGGGGAGGGGGCTGAATGGTTTTACTGGGCTTCCTCTACAGACTGGGGGGAAGGGCAGCAGTGAGCCACTAACAGGACAGTGATGGCTGTGCTGAGTCTGCTCTCTGAGGCTCTAAGAACGTGCTGAGTCACTCCAGGTGGGGGTTGGGGGTAGCCGGGTTCTGAGAGACACTAGCTTTCCTGGGTTTTATTCTTCACCTCAGGTGTTTACACCCTCCCCATGCTCCTGGCTTGCTGCCAAGACGGAGTATCCACCCTGGGGTAAAAGCCTTTTTGCAGAAATGGCAGAGAGCTTACCCCTCCCCCTCAGGTCTGAGCTGTGTGAGCTGCCTGTCTCACTCTCCCTTCCTGCCCTCAGTCTGCGCCCAGTCTGTTTGTCCCCTCCCTGGAGCAAACACAGACCTTCTCTGGTGAATTTCAAGGATGTCTTCTCTTGGTGATTATTTGTGGGTTTCTTTTCTGGTCAAGCATTAATTCCGAGGCTTGTCATGAAGTAAATCCTGAGACAAAACTCGGAGCTCAAGCAGCTGTCTGCCTCCACGCTGCCATCTTGGCCGGAAGTCCTCTTAAGTAAATAATATCTAAAAGAGTTTTTAATGCTCATGGACAATATAGTAATGTAGCACAGAGGGTAAGTAGGTGCCCAAATGCCCATATCAGAACTGTGAGGCACTATAATACAGGTGGCCATCCCATGTAGTTGTTTTTGATTAACATTATGGCTATCAGGTGATAGCCAGTATTCTCTTAGTGGACAGGCAATTTGCCTTGAAGCCATAGAGATCTTGGGTCATATACTGTCTGCCACATATAATCTGTATGACTTAGAGCAAATCATCTAACTTTTCAGTGCCCCAGGAAACTCTTAAAGACAAGGGTGCTTAAGCTATAGTCTGTGAACTTAAAAAAAAAATTAATCATCATATTCAATGTAATTGGTTCCCTTTATAATTCAATGTATTTTATTTTATGCATTTAAAAACATTTTGAAAAGAAGTCTATAAGTTTCATCAGACTGGGGTCCATGACATAAAAAAATCTTAGGAATTTAAGCTCTAAAACTCTTAAGTTTCAAAAGAGTTGCTGATCTAAATTGACTGAGGAAGATGTCTAACTAGTTCAAAGGTCTGAACCATATATAATTACTCAATTCTGCTATGACACTTGTTTAAAAATGTAAATTTGTTCCAACTTAATTAATATTGTAGGAAAGATTTTGAGTATTTTTGATTTTCAGATTTATTTCTGTCAGATTTCTTCAGAGATATAAAGCAAGAGAGCTCAGAAAATTACTATTTCGCGATAACTCACAAGGTATAATCCTTCTGATGTTCACTTCTACAAGTGAACTTCAGTTCTTTGTCAAAATAAAGTGCCATATGTATTATGCCACTTTTCATAAAAGAGAAACTGTGGGCAGAGGAGAGTTCTTGTCCTCTTCAGTCCCTTTTCCCATTTTTGCTAATGATGTAGAGTTTTAAATCCAAGCTGTAACCAGTCCAACTTGCTCCCTAAGGATGGGAGGTTACTATTTATCATGGTATTTATGAAATTTTTATCCACTTAACAAGTAAAAAACTAAGATATCCTTTTTGTTAGTTTCTTACCTCTTTTTAAAATGTCATTTACAAAGTTTTTGAGCATTGTGTCTTTATCCCTATTTCCCTGCATAAACTCTGTGGTTTTTATTTTGCAATTTTGCATAGTTCAATGCTTTTTGGCAATGTATATGTCAAATTATATCAGAACTGACCAAGTAGATATTTATGTATCATATGTATAGATATTTCACATGCATATTCAGGAAAGAAGTTTCCTCATAAAGTCAACAAAAGATTGGGATTTTCATTTTTTTTATGTGTGAATTGTAGCGAGCTGTCGTCTCCAGAAGCTGCCGGATCGCTCTCTGGGAAGAGATCTGCTGTGTCTACTCAAATCTCTCAGACAGATTCTTCTTCTTGTAGCGAACCGTTGTCTCCAGGCAGTTGCTGTTAACTCTTGTCCAGAGAAGTGACTTCCCTTCCTGCAGAGAGCCCCGTCACGCCTGATGTAATGCAGAGACTTCTCCTCTTTAACTCTTGTCCTTCTCCAGTCCAATCTGCTCTCCAGGCCCAATGTTGCCTCTTATCCTCCCAGAGAATGGGTGTGGGATAATGCAAGGGCTTCTGGGAAGAACCACTTCAGCCAATGAGCTTGCTCCTTCTATCAAGTCAACCTGAGTTCTCACCTTGTAATTGTCCAGACAACCTGAATTCTCACCTTGTCACTGTCCAGACAACCTGAGTTCTCACCTAGTAATCCTAACATCTCCCCCTTTCTTTTGATTTAGAACATAGGACAGTCATGACCTTGAAACATAAATCCATCAATATGGGAAGTATTACACATAATTACATAAATTACATAAGCACATAATAACATAGTAACATAACACATGCTAGAAGTATATAACAAATAACATAATCAAATAATCATAAATTGAAAATTTATAAATGTCCATAAGTCCATTGTCCATTAGTCTCATCTTGTGTGAGGAAGTCCAATGATTCCTGCTGGTTTTAAAGTTCTTTAACAGTCTTTTTATTAGCCATGCTCTTTCGGTGTAAGATGTTTCTTAGAACTTCTCCTTTATTTTGAGGTCTTTCTCTTTTTCTGTCTCTCTCTGATGGACAAGGCGAATATGACTCATTGGAACCCATCTGATTCCTTCTCCTGATGAAGAAATACAAGCAAACCCTCTCCCCCAGGCAGTTAACCTATCTAATTACCTTCTATTTACCACTTTCTAAATCTCTTCTCATCATCTGGCAATTACATTGGAATTGTTTGCACTGGACACAGCCCAATTGGTTTAAAAGGCCTGTATTCTCCCCAAGTGTAATCCATTTTTGCAATCTGATTGCCTTTTAGCTCATTTATCAGGTAATCCCTTTCTGCCATGTGATTGCTTTTCTGCTGGTTGATCACATCAGAGACCTGACCTTCTAAAGGCTCTATGGGTGTAACATCAGCTGCCATCATGCCCCAAGTCTTTTTTGCTTGGGGCCCTAGACCTGGCCCCCTCATCCCATTTTCCTGAATTATTCTACACTCTGATGCCCAATGGAGTCCTCTGTTGCATTTTGGACATGGGGTTTTAGGTCTTCTTTCACCCTGTCTTCTCACTGTATCTCCATACCTACACTGAGCTCTTAGATGTCCAATTTTTCCACATTGAAAACATCGCCGAGTTTCTCTAGAAGTCCCTTGCCAGGAGGGACCCTGCCTTTCCACATTCATCATTGTCCGGGTGTAAAAAGCATTTGTTCCCACTGTAGCACAGCGTCTTATGATCTCCTCTAAAGGAGCATCTTTGTCTAATCCCCATATAATTCTTTTGCAAATCTCATTGGCATTTTCCTTAGCCAGATGTCTGGTCATTATTTCTGTAGCTGAATTTTCTCCAATAGTTCTTTTGACAGCAGTTTGCAAATGTCCCACAAAATCTGCAAAAGGTTCATTGGGACCTTGCTCTATTTTAGTGAAAGCCTCTCCGCGATCTTTCTGTCCAGGGAGGACACTCCAAGCTTTTATTGCAGCCTTAGCAATTTGCTCATATATTGTCATGGTATAATTAATCTGTTCAGAATTCTCTCCATACTGACCTTCACCAGCTAAGTGCTCAAAAGTGAATTTTGTGTTAACTCCTATTTCCAAATTGCATCTGACTTGAATTTTACATAATTCATGAAATTCCGCAAGCCATAATAAATTTTCTCCAGGTTCCAGGCATGTCCTTGCTATGGATTTCCAATCATTTGGGGTTAGGACTTCATAAGACAAACCATCTAGTAACATTTTAACATAAGCTGATGTAGCCCCATAAAGGGTACAACCTTTTTTCAAATCCTTAATTTTATTCAAATCTAAAGGTGCATATCTTCTCCTTTTATGACCTACAGAATCAATATTTTCAATCACAGGATATGCATGTATAAAATCATTTATATCCTGTCCTTCTTTCTTAGCTTTAACCAATGCTTGTTCTAATCTTGTCATAGGCTTAGACTGCTTCACAGACAATTCTGTTTGTGTTTCTGCCTCTTCCTCTCCTCCTTCTTGCTCCACCCTTGAAGGGTTAATTGAGGGAGGAGATGGGAGATGCTCCTGTTGCTGTTGCTCAGAATTGTACTTAACTTCATTGTTATCTGATTCATCCTTTTCACCTAGTTTAGTTGACACCTCCCCATTTTGCTCCTTCATCTCTTCCTTTAGAATAACATTGTTTAAAGCCAATTGGATTACATTGTATATATGAATTGTATCTTTGGAAATTGAGTTTGGCCTGGAATTGTAGTGTTCACCTAATTGCTTTCCTACTAATTCCCATTCAGCTGGATCCAATTCTTCTTCCAGAGAAAAAGAAGGACATATAACCTTCACAGTTCTTAAAAGTTCAGTAATCTCCTCTAAAATTATAATCAAGCCTTGGCTTTTCATAACCTTGATGATTCTCTCTAAACATTTTCCTTGAACAGAAAGTGTTTGCCCCATTTCACTATAAGAGATTGCTGGTTTAGCCCTTAACAAGTTCCTTATTTATCTATTAGCACGCTCACTTAATCTTTAACAAAGTTTCCTTGTTACTCACGGTTCTGGGTCAGAGAGACCGAGATCTGGATGGGAGGCTTTTCCACTGGAATCAGGACCGTGTCCCGGCACCAAATTGCGAAGGTCTGGTCTAGCTCCTCTTGTCAGGATAAGCAAAAGTCCTTGCCCCACATATGGACACCAAATGTAGCGAGCTGTCGTCTCCAGAAGCTGCTGGATCGCTCTCTGGGAAGAGATCTGCTGTGTCTACTCAAATCTCTCAGACAGATTCTTCTTCTTGTAGCGAACCGTTGTCTCCAGGCAGTTGCTGTTAACTCTTGTCCAGAGAAGTGACTTCCCTTCCTGCAGAGAGCCCCGTCACGCCTGATGTAATGCAGAGACTTCTCCTCTTTAACTCTTGTCCTTCTCTAGTCCAATCTGCTCTCCAGGCCCAATGTTGCCTCTTATCCTCCCAGAGAATGGGTGTGGGATAATGCAAGGGCTTCTGGGAAGAACCACTTCAGCCAATGAGCTTGCTCCTTCTATCAAGTCAACCTGAGTTCTCACCTTGTAATTGTCCAGACAACCTGAATTCTCACCTTGTCACTGTCCAGACAACCTGAGTTCTCACCTAGTAATCCTAACAGTGAATGTTAACTATTAGTATTCTTTAGGAATAGTTAAATTTTTACATCTCAAAAAAAATGTGTTCTAGATTCTTTCCTCTACACCCTTTCTATTGGTGATATCATAATATGTCATGGATTATTGAATTATTATTATTACCCTTATGTAGAAGACCCCTAAAAGAATATATTCATTTAGTCCCAGTCTTTCTCCTGAACACCAGTCCCAAATTACCAAAGGCATAATGGACATCTCCAACAGGATGTCCCATGGTTAACAAACTTAACATGTCTAAGATAGACTTTTAGCTCTCTTCCACCCTACCCCTAATTCACTCCTCTTTCTATTGAAGGCACTATTTTACCTTTGTGATTCCTTAAGTCTTCTCAATAGCCACCTTGTAAGTGTATAGCATTTAAAACATTTTAATGCTTATAATCAATTTTAGTGAGTTAGCACAGGGATCAAGTAGGTGCCTACATGCTGTGTGTGAAGCAATTATAGCATCAGTCTTTACTTCTTCCTCCTATATCCTTTATTCTTCCTACCTATATCCAATATGATACCAAGTCCTATCAATTAAACTTCCACAAGTTGAATTTCTCATATTTCTCATAACTGTCTCCTTTTTACTCATTCAGCCATTCAGTCATTCAACCATGAGGCCCCCATTATTCTTCAGTGAGACTACTGCGATAGCCTTCCAATTGTTCTCTCCATTTCCAGATACTTCTTCCAATTCATCTTCTACAAAGCTGTCAAATTGGTAATCTTCAAAGTAAAGGACTGGGTGTATCACTGCCCTGTTCAAAAATTTTCAGGGATTTTCCATGACTTGTATAGTAAAACACAAACTCTTTTTTAAAAAGAAGCTTTAAATTTTAAATCTTTTTACAATCTCTCCAGCCTATCTTTGTAGTTTGATTTCACATTCTCATGTATTCTGTTCCAGCCAAATAGGACTTAAATGATATTTCATCTCCCATCTTTGTGCCTTTGCATAAACTGTCTGCTATTCTTAGAATGCATTCTTTCCTCACTTTCACTTGTTAAAATTTCCAGCTTTCTACAAGGTTCAAATCCTGTGCTACCTCCTATATGAAGTCTTTTCTGATTCTTGCCGTTGTGACTTTCCTTTCCCCCTCTCCCAATTACTTTATATGCATTTTATATGAACTATGAATGTTTTCTCCATTGGGAAAATGTAAACTCCATGAAGGCAGGGATTATTTCATTTTTATCTCTATATCCTTAGAATAGGTACTTAATACAGTTAAATGTTGAATGAATTAAAGGATCCAAAACTTTTTAGGTTTAGAGGGAATGATAATTGGTCTGTTCTCCCACTCCAATTTATTATTCTTAAAATGTGGGCTTTAAAGTAGTCTTTCTAAGTCGTTTCTGAGTCTTGACTTTATAAAACATTTAATATATTTTTAAAATTATTTTTTATTCAGGCTATACATTCCATTGGTCAATATGAATTATTTTCAAAACAGTAAAGAAAATCTGACATGCTTACTTTGTTTGGACAATTCTTGCTCAGCATAAATGGAAATACTCGTTGCTCTAAGCACAACTCTTTATGTTCATAATTATTCTGACAGCCATACATGAAGATATTCCCTCTTCTGCTGTGACCATGGAGGTCACAATATAGGAGAATCTCCCGATCTTCCATTAATCTGCAAAGAAGAAAAAGGAAATGTGATAGCTAAAACACTGACTCTTCCATTTTCTTCTGTATTGAACCAGGGTCATTAGATTTTAAAAAGTCTGAAAAAAAAGGAGTTCAAAGCTTTCTGTTTTTTCTGAGTTTTCTGTTTTTAGTAGCTCCCTATTTCAAGTCATCTTATGTAGTGCTAATAATGTACTTTCATTATACTACTTCCTTTAGAGTCATCTAAAGAATAAAATCCAAATTCTTTACTAGGGCATTCAAAGCCTTTTGCTCATTTTAATTCTAATAAAAATTTTCATCTTCACTATTTCTTAATATGATCTTTCTCCCATTATTCCTGTCCATGGCTTTCCACAAACTAATCTTGTTTATTCCAAGTCCAGAACCTATGCTTTATCTGGACTTACTTGTTTTCTCTATCAATTTGAATATTATTCCCATCTTTCAAGGTGCAGTTTTCTTATTTTCTCTATAAATCTTTCCTGATCACTTCAACTCAGGGATTTCTTCCTCCTCTGAACTTGTAGTACTTATTAATGTCTATGTCACTCATTTGATACTTTATCACAAATTATCTTGTACCATAAATCAATATGGGCATAAAATATTATTTTTAGAAAATCAGGACAAATAGAGACCTATAATCTACAAACTATAGGTCAATGAGCTTGGCTTCAATTACCAGCAAATTTTTATAGTATATTAACAAAGGGACAGTTTATGAGGATTTATGGATTATGTAGCTCACACAGTTGAAGACAGAAGGAATTCCAACTCCTTTAACAAATAGGTAAGGAAAGTAAGACCCAGATAAGTTAAATATTTGCATATGCTTTCTTGAATATAGTAAGACTAGAATTTCTTGAATATAGCAATACTAGAATATGAACTCTGGCTCCAAATTCAGCTCACTTTCCATTATAATAGGAGTGATCACTGTTATAACATCAATAATGGGTTGTGTCAGTTTAACCTCATTTCCTTTTTTAACAGGGTTACTAAAATGGTAGATCAGAGGAATGGCACAGATATACCATACTTGGATTATGGCAAAGTATTTCAAAATAAAGTTTTATTCTGTCTTTGTGGGAATGATCTGAACAAAGTGGGTTTAGAACTAAGTGAATAAAGGGCTCTAAAAGTAGTCAATAAGTGATCAATATCAATCCTAGCAAGGATATTTCCTTGGTCTCTGTATTATTTAACATTTTTATTAAGGATTTAGATAAAGGTATAAATGACACAAAGCTGGTAAGAATAAGTAATGCATCCAAAATGTTTTGACAGTCCAGAACATTTGGCCAAATCTAATAAAATGTTAAGTGTTCAGAAAAATATGTTCAGTCTTACATTAGAGTTCACAAAATCAATGACTATGAGATGAGAAAGTTGTAACTATATAATCCATGAGAAAAGATCTATGGATTTTAATAGACTGTATGCTCAATATAAATCAGTTGTGTGATCTCAACACAACATTTAAATCCTAATCTGGAAGCTGTCATTTAGGAGATGGAAATGGAGTTAATAAGTATTAATTAACAAGAACATGATTAACTTCGTTGTTAATAGTGCTGAACAACTTGTGGTCTAAAAAGACCAAACTCTATGGCATGATAGTTTTTGATTAGTGTGAAGTATAGTTATATGTTTTAAGTTGTTAATTTTGTTAATACAGCCTGAAGAAATATCCTATTAGACAAAGATTCTGAAATTTTACTAGTTTCATTTCATATGTTATACCTAAAGGTCTCTTCCTCTGCTCATCTCTTCATTTGTTGGACATTTGCTTCTTCTGAAGTGAAGCAGCATTGCTGACTTCAGTATTTCATAACAATATGAATCACTTGGAAATAGTTTTCAAAATTTTCTTACTTATAAAGATGCTTACCAATTCTTCCTTGCTTCCTCCCAATATACATGCCTATAGAAATGTTTGAAATATAAAGTTTTCACATGAAGATTGTTGAAAATCTGACCTTGCTATTTCAATATATTTCCTCTTCTGACATTCTTACAAAGCAAACTAAGTAATATCAAGAAACTTTAAATAGCTAGCATAAGGATAAGACAATTTTGCTAAGTCTTCTTTATCATGTTCAGAATTGGGAATCCTACTTTTTTCAAGAAAGATATCAGATATGTAAAGTCTTTTGAAGGCAGGAACTACAAAGGGATCATAGCACCCAATAACTGCTTCTCCAAATAAAGAAGGGCTATGAGTAGCCTTTGTACAAGTCAAGTATGCCCTAACCCCTTCTGAGAACTTTTGACTTTCATCTTTAAATTTATGAAATCAAACAGGCTCCCCAGAGATCTGAAACCTAAATTCTTCTATTATTTCAAAACAGCACATCATCTTTCTTTCAGTTCTCTTTGAATTTTTGAGACCATTAACATGAGAGTGAGATTCTTTTCACACTTGATTGGTTGATGGTTCTAAAGAACCTTCCCATCATTTACTTCCCTGAAACAGAATTCTTGAAGTTTGCAGTCAAGATTCCAGTTACAAATAGGCCAAGGCTATAAGTGTGTGGTTTCTGGCTACTTAAGAAGTATTTTTTTCTTAAAATTTCTTTTACTTATTTGGGGAATAAAAGAAATGGAAATGGAATCTGTTCTTATACCATGGAATTATTTCTCATAGATAAGGGTTTATTTAAGTTCCTTAGAGTAAATATTAAGGTCCCTTGGATCAAGGGAGATTTTAGAAAGTAATGTAGTCAATGACGAGAAAGATGGCATCGATGAGAAAAAAAAAAAACTAGTAGGAAAAGCAGTCATAACTGAACTTCCTCAAGAAATCTATTAATCGATTAAGTGGAAATAAAGGGAGAAATGCTTGTATGGAAGGCTACCAGAGCTTCTAAATAAAATGAAACTGACTTTACCTACGAATCATATTCCTGGTGTACCAGACAGAAGGATAGGATTCCTTTTGGATAGACGTGTAGCAGCGGTTTAGATCCTGTCCAGCCAAAGAGCATCGGTAATTTCCCACAATTACGCCATCTGGGTTCAGCATAGGTATCACTTTGAAGATAAAAGTGTCCCGCAGCAGCTGGGCATCACTTGAATCTCCTAAGATGTAATCTAGGAAGCCTTTCATGATCCAAGAACTATTCGTTTCCCCTGGGTGTACTCTTGCTGTCAAAATCACCACCTTCCGTTTTCTTAATTCCGTGTTCTTCAGAGGGGTGGTGATGGTGAGAACGTACACCATGTTCCTGGCCAGCGTGTGGCACAGCACACGGATCTTACAGTACTGCGACCGCTTGGGGTCATTGGTGATACCCGAGAGGTAATCCTGCAGGTTGGCATATGTATACGGGTAGCAGTGAGCAAAGTAACATCTGTCTTTGTCATGTGGAAACTGGAAAGTCCACGTGAGAGAGAAAGAGGGGCGCCCCTCCTGCCCTATGTTATTCCTGTAGTACTTGATCTGGTCTCCCGTTCTCCGCCAGCCAATGTTGTTCATCTTGGCCTCTTTTTCAGAGTAGAAGAGTGGGCGCATGCCTTTATTGTACAGACTGTACGGCTTCGTGAAGTTGACTATTGTGAAACGATAGGGTATCCCCGCTTGAGTGTTGGTCACTTGGAAGTAATACCACTGGGTGTGTCTACTTGTGAAGAGGTCAGGGCGCACAGTCAACTGATATTCATGATCAGTACTAATATAAAAAGGGGGGAAACAAGTTATAAGCAACATTTAGCATAGGCAAAGAGATTTGTCTAGCCTCCATTAGCTTCTATTTGTGGAACCTTAAAAAAAAGGTATTAGATAAAATTTTAAATTCTTGATTTTTATTACTTATATCTAGTCATATTCCTCCCTTGAGGAAAGGAACTACCTTTTAAAATTGACATAATTTCGTGACTTCTAACTAGACAATAAACATGATGAGAAGAGATATACTGGCCAGGCTGCCACTAGGTACCGAATTAATGTTGTTAGATGAAGATAATGTAACTGCTTTTAAACAGTCTAATTCATATCTTTGGTTTGTTATCAAATGAAATTTGTTATAAATTGATAAGCAAAATTGTTAAGAAGCTTAGACCCACATATATATGCATATATACATATATACATTCATATATATACACATACATACATACATATATGAATAGAAGTTACACTTGCACATATATTTACAGGGGAATATTGCATTATGATGGCAAAATGGAACCATTTTGAGGAAACTTTCTTTTAATAATTCAGAGGCAGTATTACTTAAGCTATATGCTTGGTATACTGAGAGCACAAATGAGTACATGAAATTTTTCAAACTTTTTCTTCGATGATTAATAAATTCGTCCCTAATCATATTCTAACCCAGAAATTCTGGTCTGAATTAGGTATCAATCAAACCCCATTGTCCATCTCTATTCCTTTTTCCTTATTCTCTTTCTCCTCCATTTACTTCTTGCCCCAGTGTCCTAAAGTTACTTATCCCTTGAAATGCCTGTTCCATAAAAGCAACAAATTTAAATCTTTTCCTTTCCTATTCCTGGTTTTCAGTCTTCTTTGATGTGTCCTGGGGACCTTATCTTGGGTCCTCTTCTCTATAATATTTCACTTAGTAATTGTATTAGCTCTCATGGATTATCTCTGTGCTGATGAGTCATATTTGTCATCCCCCCATCTCTGTTGACATCTACTCTTGTGCCTCCAACTGCCTATTAGATATCTCAAAATGACAATCCTGTAGGTATTTTAAATTCATTATGTCCATAACTGAACTCACCATCTTTCTTCCCAAATCCTTCTTCTTTCCTAACTTCATCATTATTCCTGAGAATACCACTATCCTCCCAGTCACCTTGGAACTTAGGTGCCATCTTCAATGCTTGATTCTTTCTCATTACCCACCCTCCACCTTAATTCAATTTCTTGCCAAGGCTTACCAATTTTACCTTTACCTCTTATATATACTCCCTTCTCTTCTCTGACACTGCCACCACCCTGGTGTAGACCTTCATCTCTTCTTACTTGGATTATGTTGAGAGAATGCTAGTTGGTCTCTCTGCTACATGGCTTTCCCCATTCTAGTTTCCTTTCCTCAGCTGTCAAAGTGATCTTCCCAAGAAGCAGGGTTGACCACATCATCATTATTACCTTCTCAATAAGCTTCTGGATTTCCCTACCACATCCAGGATCAAATACAAAAACAAAAAAACAACAACAACAACAACAAAAAAAAAAAAAAAAAAAAAAAAAAACTATGTTTGATATTCAGTGCCCTTCATAACCTTCTTCTCAATTTCTTCTTCAAAATTTCTAGTTTTCTTACACTTTACAGATATTCTGGGATCCAGTGACTATCTATGCTATTCCTTGAACAAGACATTCCACCTCTCAATTCTGGGTATTTTCACTAATTGAACCCCCCAAAATGGCCTCTCTTCTCATCACCATCACTTTTCTTTAGCTCCTTTCAAGGTCCAGCTAAAATGCACTTTCCATAGGAAACCTTTCCTAGTCCTCCTAAATTATGCTTTTTCTCTGTTGACAACTTCTAACTTATCCTGCATATAGCTTATTTGTACATAGTTGTTTATATATAGTGTCTCGATAGACTGTGAGCTCATTGAAAATAGATATTGTTTTTTATGTTTTTCTGTATCTTTAGTGCTTTGTACCATGCCTCACACTTAGTACATCTTTAATAAATGCTTATTAATTGGTTGACTCAAAATGCTCTTTGAGAAATTTGATTTTAACATGTACAGATCATTGTAATAGTCCCTGAAGACCCTGTTCGAAGAAGTGCCCTAAGCTAGCTGATGTTCTAGCTTCTCAAATCAAAGGAATTTTAAAACTTACACTTTGACCACTTTTTGCAGATTACCACTTTCAAACCTGGCTTCAAATATCAAAGTGTTGTCATAATCCTCCACAGGTAGAATTTCTGAGTGCTTCTGAAGAGATCTGATACCTCCTATTCGAGAATACAAGAAACAGCGGCCTTTGTAAGCTGGTAAGGGAAACAAAACAAACAGATGTCAGGGTCTGTAGGAAATGGCACAAATTACCATCAGTATATTTTAAGACTTGAGGTAAATAAAAGTTGCATACTCTCCTTAAAACTCTACGTAATTTACATTTTTTAATCAAAAGAATGCCCAAGAGTAAACCACTTTAAGGATTCAACATTTCATCTTCTGAAAATAGAAATTTCACATAATTTTCTATCATGAAATAGTGATTTTTTTTCCCATTTCCATTAAAAAATTGCTTATTGTCTTTTATGTTTAAGCAAATGTATACTTAAGACTTTATCTTGCATTACTCCAACGCAAATCAAATACTAGAAGTTAACACTGTTAAAGTTAGAAAACTAAATGATACTTTTAAAATGAACCTCCTAAGATGATTACATCTATTCTTCATCTTTAAGACAATCCTATATGGAATCTTTGAATTGGGAAAGATCAGAGAGGTCAGTTAGCCCAACTTCCACAAGATGAATGACTTCTATAAGGTCCCTAATTGCCTAGTAAACCCAGTGTCTAGCTAGTAAAACACCTATGGTGTAGGAAACTTATGAGGCAGTTCATTCTTAAACTGAACCACCCTGATTATTAAATTCTTTCTTATATTGAGCAAAAAATCTGCTTGCCTATAAATTTTACCTATTGGTACTCATATTTTTAGATTTAGATTTGGAAGAGTAAAATATATCTAACATGAGAAATATTGGAAGTCTTTCAAATATTTGAAGAATCATATCCCTCTCCCTTGCCCAATTTTTATCTACTATAAGCTAAACTATTCCTCATATGCCTTATTATTGAGTCTGATCATTGTTATTCTTCTTTGGATACACTCTTACTCATCGATGTCTGTCTTTCTAAAAATGGGGTACCCAGAAATGAACACAATACTCTGGATGTGGTTGCCTTGCTTCAGAATAAAATAGCATATCCCCTAATTGTGGAAATTATACTTTTACTAATGAAACTCAAGACAAAATTAACAATTTTGTCAATTGTAACACACTATCAGTTGTCATTCTAAATTTGCACTCAATTAAGTACTTCAAAGTTTTTATTCATGAAGACTGTGGCCTAGACAAATTCTAAATCTAATCAGTTTAGAGTCTCAGTGCAAGAAATTTGAGATCTTGACTCTACAGTGTAACATGTTATCTATCCTTCTCAGCTTTATGTTACACTCCAATTGTTAAGAATATCACCTCTATCTTTTTATTTATCTAATTCACTGATACAGAAATAAAACAGAACAGGACAAGAACAGAATCCCATGGATATAGTGATAGAAGTTTCTATATAGTAGCAATTCTTAAAATATGGTCCAGGCATCTGTAGGTATTTGGGGGAGTCCCCAAAATTGTTTTAGGGCATCCATGAGATTAAAAACTATTTCCCAAATAATATGATGATGCCATTTCTTTCTTTTTTTCAACTACATATCTTTGTGAGGCTAGGTTATCTTCATTCACATAATTAAATCAAAAAAACATATTACATGGATTGAATGCAAAAGTAGGTATGAGAATATAAACTCTCTTCTATTAAGCCAGATTTTAAAGAGATTTGCAAAAATATGTATAACAGTGTCACTTGCTTTACTTGACTTCACTATTCAAAAAAGCAAAGAATTTTCAGGAAACTGGAAATCAGGAAGCTGATATAAATAAGATATTAATTTTTATGCAACACAACAAGTAAATAAAAGCATATAAATATATAGTATATACTGATAAACAGAGAGAGGTTTGTCCCCATGGACATAAGAAACAATCAACATAAGGGAAAGGAGAAGACATGTTCAAAGTTGGGGTTCAGGTAGCAAAATCATGTATACTAAGAATAGGTTTTGTTGAGAACAGGTAATTGGCACCAAAATATAGGGGAGGGCTTTCCTAATCAGATCCAGATGTAATGGAGAAGTCCTCAGGGTCACAATACAAGGCTTAGGTAGGCTCAAGTAGAGACAGTTTCTTTATGTAGACCAGTCTTTATGCAGCTATCTAAGGCAGCAGAAGAATGACTCAGGACCTCTGAAGCAGGCCAAGAGGTTCGTCTACTCAAAAGCTGCAAGTATTATGTGTCAAGACAGATAATAGATAAGAACAGTGGAAAAGTACAAATGTGGCTGACTTAGGCCTATATGCTTTTATGGGCATTAGGATCACTTAGCCTACATGACTGTATTGGAGTCTTATCATAATTATAACCTCAAACTATAACATTAAACAATATAAAATTTACAATTATAACTTTTTTCATCAATTAGAAAATAGAACTATTTTTAATTAAATATTTTTATGTTAACCAATAATAGGGTTATTTTAAGTGAATATTTAAATATTTATAGATATAAATCCCATAAACAAAAGCTCTTTGGGGTTCTTAATAATTTTAATAGAGGAAGAGAGGGATCTGAGACGAAAAAGTTTGAGAGTTACTATAGATTGATAGAAATCTACTAATCTTAAAACTAATGCTAATCTTATGACTACAAATATTTCCAATTTTTTGCATAAAATTAAACTTTAATTTTATGGCATAATGATGAAATGCTAAGAGGGATGGATTTAGAGTCAGAGAACTTGAGTAGGAATCTTCACTCTACCATTTACTCTATGAGTTTGGACAAGTAATTTACTTTCTACAAGCCTCAGTTACATCATCTATAAAATAAGTGGTTTATATTTGATAACTTTTTAGGTCTCCTTCCCCTGTAAACTTATGATCTTGTGACCCTAAATCCAAATTCACCACCCTTAAAGCATTTCCTTAATTTATTATTCTAGTAATCCTGTTACTGAAATTTGTGGTAAATCAGTTCAAATGACCCTTTTGTTTCCATTCTTGCTTTTCTTTCAGGTATATGTTTACCAGTCTGCTGGAAGAGGTGACATGTACTTGGGAAAAGTTGAGGCAAAAGTATAGGTAAAGGAAGGATCCTCTTGATTCAGTTTCCCATTGCGCTACTTCCTTTCTGAACAGGAAAATTTCCCACCTGGCTAATTCTAAACTTTGCATTTGATATAATATCAAATATTGTGAATAAATGTGGAACTCTGCTGCAATGCTGGCTGTGGAATATGACTCATACCTTGAATCAAATAGAGCTAAGGGAAGTTTCCTCACTATGGCTTTTGTCTTAAAAATATTGATGTCATAACCATGTTCCTCCCTTTTCCTTTTCTAACCAAATTCTATTATCATGACAGATGAATAATGGAAGTTCTGTCATTGTATAAAAAATATTTTAATTAGCATAAAATATCCGATTTACTGTAATAGGATGTAATTATGAAAGATCGTATTTAATCTGAATTTGTGGTCAATCCCTTATCCTGAGCATCTAAGTAAATAAGTTCTTAGGCTGCCCTTCATCCACTTAACAGTTTTGGTTCATTCTTTCAGGATAATATGCAGATAATAACTATATTCTCAAAGAAAGGTATAAAGATATAAAAGTGTCTTAAAAGATAAAAAATGTACTTTTCACTTTATGGAACTGTCACCTACTCTGTAAGCTGCTTATTATCATTTCTTCTTGTACAAATGAGAATTGTGAGAATTCTAAGGCTCTTGTACAGCAAATTTGTTGGTCATGGTTTGCCCATGGTGCTTATGCAGAGGCCCTTTGTACAATTTTTAGCTGCCTTTCTTATCAAGAATCAAACTCATGGAGGGAAACTGTGATAAAAGTGGGATGAAAGTGAGAACCCTACCATTTACATACCTATGAGTACCCAAAAAGTGACTATATTGAACTGCCAGTCTATAAATTACAGATGATTTGGGGTACAGAACTTTCCACTGGCTAAAATATCTGTGGGTTTTCTCATAGGATATGCTGTTTATGTTTACAATGCCTTCTTTGGTGCTCAATACTGAATTCCTCAAGCTAACTTCCACATTTATAGGCAACAGAAATTGAGAACTTGTAGCTAAGGATGTAGGATGTATATAAGTCTAACTGTAATGCTGTGCCATAAGTATGGCTAGCACCACAGAAAGAATTATTGAAATTTGTTCTGAGTCAGTTCAAGTGACCCCATTGTTTCTAAATCTTGCTTGTCTTCCCAGGGTATGTGTCAGTGTGTTGGGTTAGATGGTATGTACTTTGATCTCAACTCTTTAGGTTTTGTATTACCTGCTAGTCAATGCACAACTACATGCACTTTTATTCTATCCCTCTTATCGCTAATCTCATTTCCCTATGATGTAGCAATAGGAGAGTAGCTGAGATGCAATGGCCTTTTTTTTCCCTTTTGGAAACACGCTAGCAGGCTTGTCTTTCTCTTGTGAAATTTCTCTCTAAAAAGTGTGAGGTTTAAATTTCCTTGCCTAGCTACATTCAACTTCCTTTTGCCTTTAGTGCTACAATAAACTCCTTTTAGTTTTCTACCTGAGTTTGTTTCATTATTGAAGGAAAGGGCCCACATAAAGATTTTCTTTTGACACTATCAAGAAAAACTCAAGCTTCATCATTAGAAAATTTTTACTCATGTCCAATTTAGGTTCCCCCTTACTGCAATTTAAACTTTTTTTCCTTGTACTGTTATCATAGAAAAGAAAAATATCTTATCAATATCTTCCAAATAGCCTATCTTCATACATCTAAAGAATCAAGTAGTACTACTTCAGTCTTTATTACCATCACCATTTTCATCGTCTTCTACGATTTTCCTATGTAGCCCCAATTCTTCAGATCTCTTAAGTTTGGAGAGCTTGAACAACCTTAGGGATCCAGTCACTTCTCCCCATTTTCTTCTCTAATATTTATCAGGCTTTATTTACATAGAGCATGGAAATTCCAAGTTAACTGGTTTTGCTGTTAAATCGTTTCAGTTGTGTCCAACTCTTCAGATATGAACCCCATTTGGAATTGTCTTAATAAAAACACTACAGTGGTTTGCCATTTTCTTTTCTGGTTCAGATGAGGAACTGAGGCAAATTGGGATAAATTTGCCCAGAGTCACATAGATAGTTAAGTGTCTAGGATCAGATTTGAAGTGGGGAAGATGAGTTTTCCTGACTTCAGGTGTGGTATTCTATCTAATATGGCATCTACCTGCCTAAATTAGCTAGCAAACATAATTAAAATCAAATTGGACATTGCTTGAGGTGTTTAAGTCACTAATAATTTTACTGAGAAGTGGACTGTGAATTTAATTTTTTAAAATAGCCAAAATTAAATGAAATTAGCATGTTCATATAAAAAGTAAAGCCAAAAGTTGAATAGAAAAAAGAAAATGTGACATGAAATTGTGAATCTTTATTATTTAGAACTTGCTTGTAAGTATATAGCATAGTCCAATGTTGTCAAATTCATATAGAAACAGATCCTAGAGGAAGCATCTTGACTTAGAAATACATCAATTATCATTGTCTATATTATACTATTTTATTTCTTTGTTAAACATTTTCCAATTACATTTTAATCAGTGTTTTTCCCAATCCACCATTTGAGAACAGAAGGCCAAGAATTTGACACCTCTGAGTAACTTTAAAAGTTTCCTTGATTGACAGGTTATTTCTTTCTGATGCTCCTTGAAGCAGTTTATTCTAGCTAGAATTACCTAAGGCCCTTGAATGTATGAATCTCTTTTCTGAACTTTTCAGAGTAATTTTAAAAAGTAATATAATTCACTTCAATTCAACAAGCACCTAAAAGATACCTATTAAGTGCAAAATTTTGTGCTAGGAGCTTTAAATACAAAGACAAAAACCAAAAATACTCCCCGCTCTCAAAAAATTTACTTCCTACTATGGCTAAACACATGTTAATTCTAATTAAATGACTCATTGAAAATATAGTTAAATATCTTTTTGCTTAAATTAACTAGGATTGCAAACTTTAAAAAGGGAAAAAGAAAGCTCTATTCAAATGAAAATTTTTTCAAGGGTAAATTAAGATTATATGACTTCTATATCTGTCAGTTTACTCACCTCACATATCCAACCTTCTGTCAAATCTTGTCATCTCTACTTTTCATCATCTCTTATACAGTCCCTTTCCTCTACTCACACAACTATTACCCTAATTAAGGCCCTCAACACATATTGCTCAGACTACTACAAAAGTGTTCTGATTGAACTTTCTGACTCAGGTTCCCTTTCAATCTCCACTCTGCTGTCAACATGATCTTCACAAAATGGCAGGTCTGACCATGTTACCTTTTCTCTCTCTCTCCCTCTCTGTTGCTTTGTCTCTCTCTCTCTCTTTTTGTGTGTGTCTCTCTATCTTTGTATCTCTCTCCTTTTTAAAACTTCCATAGTATTTTGTTTTTCCAATGACATGTAAAGATAGTTTTCAACATTTATTTTTGTAAGATTTTGAGTTCCAATTGTTTTTCTCTTTTCCTTTCTTCCTCTCTCCCCAAGAAGCAAGTAATCTGATACAGGATATGTACATATACAATCATTTTAAATATATTTTAAAATTTGTTACATTGTGCTATCCTCAATTAGCAACAATGACTCCCTATTACTTGCAGGACAAAATATAAAATTCTTTCTTTAGCTTTTAAAACCTTTTATAATATGAACTCTGCTTACCTTTCCATTCTTTACACTATATACTCCCAGGGTTCTATAATTCAGCTACATTGGTCTACTTGTTGTTTCTCTAATAGGACACACCATCTTTTGCTTCTCTGATTGATTGTCCCTTATGTTTGGAATATTCTTCCTTCTCACCCCCTGTGCCTTGTATTTTTTCCTCTAGTTTCCTTCAAAACTCAGCTCAACCAGGAGCTGCAGAAGACTTTTCTTGGTTCTCACCCCCATTTATTGCTAGTGTCTTTTCTCTGAGATTACTTTCCGTTTAAACCATACTTCTCTTCTGTTGCATCTATACATCTTCGATGCATCACAGAGACTTATCAGAAATGGGCAAAAAACAAAGAGCTCTGGAGGACTGTGAGTCTTGTGTGTCTCTGACTTTCCCTTCTAATTTTAGATATTAAGGAGGGAGGCTGAAAAAAGCCCCGTGTAGAAGAATCCTTCTAAAGTTCTTGGAACTAGAAGCTTCAGTCTGATCAGCCTCTATCTAGTCAGCTCTATCCCTCGGTCCGGAAAGACAAGTCAAAGGGACCTGAAAGCAGTATTGGAACCACAAGGAGGCAGCAGATTCCAGAATACCAAAGCCTGCATGGCTTTCTCGGATATGGTATACAGCCAGAGGAGTACTTGGTAGTTAGAAATTAATACAGACAGATATATACATATATATATATATATATATATATATATATATATATATATATATATATATATATATATATATAAAATACAGACATATGCTTTGTTCTGATCTATGGAACACAGTTTAGGAAATATTTCCTCAGATATCATAATACACTAATCACTAGGGAGGAAATTATTTGGGTAGGAATTCAATTTTTGACAAGAAATTTTCCCAAGTACCACTAACATCCTTTTGTTGTCAGAAGGGATTAAACCATAAGGATGTAAAACGAGAGATCTTGACTCTGAACTGAATGCTAATAACAAATAAAGAATAAGTATTTAGTGGAAAGGTCTTATCTAATGTCAGTCTTATCAAATTAAAAAAATCTTATTTTTTAAGAATTGAAATGAAAAGTCATTGACTATTTTTCACTATCCAAAAACCTACCGGTCATAGTTAATACAGAGGGATGATGTCTCATTCCATTGTATACAAGTTTATATAATTCTGTATATTTTCCACTTATATATGTTTTATGTTAGAAGTATTAACAATGGTATAAATATTGGGGAGAGAGCCTTCAACTTAACAAAGAAAAATTTTCTAATAATTAGTACAGTTTTTAAAAATGGAATAGATTACCTTAGATGGTTGTGAGTTCCCTTCATTGGCAAACTCTGACAAAAGGTTGAAAGATTACTTATTGGGAATTCTGTAGACAGGATTCATGCTTTGCATAGGGATCAGGCTAGATGACCTCTAAAGTTTACTCCAACTCTAATTCTATGGTTCTAGAAATCACAGAAATTATTTCTTTTCAGAGTGTGGCAGCCCAAGAAGAACATCTTAGGGTCATAAGAATCAATTGAATAAATAGGTAGAATTACTAATGGGATAGACTATAATGCCAGAAAATTAAACTTGAGCTGATCCCTGCAACTTTATGTAGTTTTATAGGAAAACAAAATGTGTTTTATATAATTTTCAAGTGTTATAATAGTTATTTCTTCAAATGCCATAAAGTTATAACTTCACAAAGTGTTATAAAGTTATACTTCATCTTTCTAGGCCTCCTTTTCCTTGTTTATAAAATGAAGGTGCTGAACTAGAAAATCTCCAAGTCCAGGATTAATGCCACAAGTTTATGATTCTATAAATGATTCTTGCATAAAGTAAGGCATACTTTTACTATTGTAATTAGCTCTCTAAATTCCTGGATGAACATAGAACTGAATCCCATAGTGACAAACTTAGTAATTAATTATTGTGATTGCAAGTATGAATAGCAAAATAAAAGATGAGGCAACTCAGTTTTTCAAAGTACTGTACAATATACTTCTAAGTACATACCTACCATCATTACCAACATAAACCACAGTGCCTTGGGTAGAGTCTAGACTGTGGGGTTCCAATTCATCACCTGTTGAGACATACAATGGCTCAGGATAGGCAGGAGCGTAATCTGCAAAAGAAGATATATTTCTAGAGTTTAACTAGATGATCAAAGATATCTTTAGCTTGAAGATTGAATTTAAAAATCATAAAATTAAAAGGTGGCATATGTATGTGGAGAAGACATCAAAGCTAAGTTAGTGTGGGGAAAAAAAAAACTTTAAGTTTTACTAGATTGTAGGTTCAATGTAAATCAGCGAAATGATATGGCAGCCAAAGTATCACAACTGACCTTAATTTTCAGTATTTCAAGGCTCTATGATTGGGTTTTCTTTTAAGCAATACTGATCCCAACTCCTTTATGTCTTAGTAGGATAGGGTGGGGTAATGTGATTTCAGGCTTAGACAAATATAGAGGCCAGAGTGAAGGAAGTAAGAACCCTGATAGATTTTGCTCTGGTTAAACTAAATCTGAAATATATGTTCTGTTTGGGAACCCACCTTTTAGAAGATACATTGGCAAATTAAAGCAAACCCAGGAGAAAGAAATCAGGATGCTGAAAAGACTTGAAAAGGGGATGAGAGGAGGATAGGTGAGAAGAATTGGATATATTTGACTTGGAGGAGAGAATAATTTTGAAGGATGAGAATATGCAAATATCTGCATTGTAGTTATATGGCAAAGAAATTAGATTTTGATCAAAGGGGCTCAGATCACAAAGCTAGCATAAAGGACGGACTTAGCTGTGATAGGGGACTTCAACTATTTTGTTATCTACTGGGGGCTTCCTACTGCTAAAACCAGAATAGCTGATAAATTCTTGAAATGCTTTGCTGAAAATTTCATATATGCTTCAGAAGACAAAAGAAATGATAAGAAATACTGCTATTTAGAACTGATAAGAGAAGCAATGGGAGGATCAATGGCTTTGAGTCAGAAGATGATAATGACCATGTTGTCTTAAGAGTAATAGATAAGAAAGGGAATACTAGCATAGTGTGATATGTTTTTTAGACTTCAAAGAATTCAGAGATAGGATAAAGTAGAATCTTGTAACTGTGAGTCAGCACTGGGGAAAACAGTATTCACACAAATATCAATATAAAACATATATCAAGTAATTTATATCATATTTCTTGCAACCATCTTTTCTCTACTTATACTTCAATCACTCTAATTCAAACCTCTTCATTTGTCAAACAGACCACTCTATAGCCTCCAAACTGGTCTTCTTGCGCAGTCTTTCACCTTCCTTTTCTTTCTTTCTTTCCTTTTTTTCCTTTTTTTTTTTTTTTGTGATGTGATGAGAACTATATTAAGTGCTAAGGGAGTTATAGAGCTTAAATAGTATTTTTCCCAATTATATGGAAAAACATTTTAAATACATTTCTTAATATTTTATTTTTCCAACTAAATGTAAAAAGAAATTTTAACACTCATTTTTAACAAAATTTTGAGTTTCAGATTTTCTCTTTGCACTCCTCTCTAAGACAGTAAGCAATCTGATATAGATTATATGTGTGCAATCATGTAAAACATATTTCTAAACTATGAAAAAATAAAGTGAAAATAGTATATTTCAATTAAAGACAATTTTAACACTCATTTTTAAAAAATTGACTCCCCAATTTTTCCTTTCTCCCTATGATCATAAAGAATTTGATATAGGTTATAAATGTTTAATCATGTAAAAGACATAGAGATACAGAACTTAGCATCACAGGCCTTACATATAGGCAAAGAAGATATCCACTAAGACATGTGGCTTGAAAGGCTTATCTGCTTAGTCTCTGCCCTCCAGCAGGTTGCAATCTTGTAGAACAATTTTTTTTAAAGCTTTTTATTTTCAAAACATATGCAAAGATGATTTTCAACATTACCCTTGTAAAACTTTGGGTTCCAAATTTTTTTCCTTCCCTTCCCACCACTCCTCCCTAGAGAGCAGGTAATCTAATACATTGGATACAATATAATAACAAGAATAATAACAATAACAAAAAATAACAATACAAGTTAAACATGTACAATTCTTCTATACATGTTTCCACAATTATGCTGCGCAAGAAAAATCAGATCAGAAAGGAAAAAATGAGAAAAAAAAATGTAAGTAAACAACAATAAAAAAGGTGAAAACACTATGTTGTGATCCACACTCAATCCCCACAGTCCTCTCCCTGGATGCAGATGGCTCTCTCCATCACAAGACCATTGGAACTGGCCTAAATCACCTCATTGTTAAAAAGAGCCACATCCATCAGAATTGATGATCATGTATTCTTGCTATTGCTATGTATAATGATCTCCTGATTCTGCTCACTTAATTTAGTATCAGTTCATTTAAGTCTCTCCTACTGATCATCCTGCTGATTGTTTCTTATAGAATAATAATATTCCATAACATTCACAGACCATAACTTATTCAGCCATTCTCCAATTGATGGGTATCTACTCAGTTTCTTGACACTATAAAGAGGGCTGCCACAACATTTCTGCATATGTGGGTCCCTTTCCATCCTTTATGATCTCTTTGGAATGTAAGCCCAGTAGAAACACTGCTGGATTAAAGAGTATGCACAGTTTGGTAACCCTTTGAGCACAGTTCCAAATTGCTCTCCAGAATGGTTGGATCAGTTCGCAATTCCATCAACAATATATTAGTGTCTAGTTTTCTCACATCCCCCCAATATTTGTCATTATTTTTTTCTGCATTCTTAGCCAATCTGAGTGGCGTGTAGTAGTACCTCAGAGTTGTCTTCATTTACTTTTCTCTAATCAGTAGTGATTTAGAGCATTTTTCATACTAGAAATTCTTCATCTGAAAATTTTTTGTTCATATCCTTTGACCATTTATCAATTGGAGAATGACTTGAATTCTTATAAATTTGAGTTAATTCTCTGTATATTTTAGAAATGTGGCCTTTATTGGAACTTTTGGATGTAAAAAAAAAATTTCCCAGTTTATTGCTTCCTTTCTAATCTTGTCTACATTGGATTTATTTTTACAAAGCCTTTTTTAACTTAATATAATCAAAATTATTTATTTTGTGATCAATAATGACCTCTAGTTCTTCTTTGGTCACAAATTTCTTCCTTCTACACAGATCTGAGAGGTAAACTAGCCTTTGCTCTTTTAATTTGCTTATACTATCACTCTTTATGTCTAAATCATGAATCCATTTCAATCTTATCTTGATATAGGGTCTTAGATATGCCTAGTTTCTGCTGTACTAATGTCCAATTTTTTTAGCAATTTTTGTCAAATAATGAGTTCTTATCCCAAAAGCTGGGGTCTTTAGGTTTATCAAATACTAAGTTACTATAGTCATTGATTATTGTGAATTATGAACCTAACCTATTCCATTGATCAACTATTCTGTTTCTAAACCAGTATCAAATGGTTTTAATAATCACTGCTTTATATTATAGTTATAGGTCTGGTACAGTTAGGCCACCTTCATTTTTTTTTTCATTAATTCCCTTGAAATTCTTGATCTTTGTTCTTTGTTCTTCCAGATAAACTTTGTTATTACTTTTTCTGGTTCTATAAAATAATTTCTTTAGAGTTTTATTGGTATGGCATTGAATAAGTAGATTATTAGTTTGGCCTACCCATGAGCTTTTGATATTTTTTCATTTGATTAGATCTGACTTTATTTGGTGGAGTGTTTTGTAATTGTGTTCATATAGTTCCTGACTTTGCCTTGGAAGGTAGAATCCCAAATAGTTTATATTATCTACAGTAATTTTAAATGGAATTTCTCTTTGTATCTCTTTTTATTGCATTTTGTTGGTAACATATAAAAATGCTGATGATTTATGAAGATTTATTTTGTATCCTGCAATTTTGCTAAAGTTGTGAATTGTTTCTTTTTTTATTAATAGTTTTTATTTACCAGATATATGCATGGGTAATTTTTACAACATTGACAATTGCCAAACCTTTTGTCCTAATTTTTCCCCTCCTTCCCCCACCCTGGATGTCAGGTTGACCACTACATGTTAAATATGTTAAAGTATAAATTAAATACAATATATGTATACATGTCCAAACAGTTATTTTGCTGTACAAAAAGAATTGGACTTTGAAATAGTATACAATTAGCCTGTGAAGGAAATCAAAAATGCAGGCGGACAAAAATAGAGGGATTGGGAATTCTATGTAGTGGTTCATAGTCATCTCCCAGAGTTCTTTCCCTGGGTGTAGCTGGTTCAGTTCATTACTGCTCTATTGGAACTAATTTGATTCATCTCATTGTTGAAGATGGCCACATCCATCAGAATTGATCAACATATAGTATTGTTGAAGTATACAACGATTTCCTGGTCCTGCTCATTTCACTCAGCATCAGTTTATGTAAGTCTCTCCAGGCCTTTCTGAAGTCATCCTATTGGTCATCTCTTACAGAACAATAATATTCCATAATATTGTGAATTGTTTCTAATAGTTTTTTAATTGATTCTCTAGGATTCTCTAAGTATATCATCATATTATCTGCAAAGAGTGGTAATTTGATTTCCTCATTACCTACTTTAATTCCTTTAATCTCTTTTTCTTCTCTTACTGCCAAAGCTAACGTTTCTAATACAGTATTGAATAGTAATGGTAATAGTGGGCAACCTTGTTTCACTCATAATCTTACTGTGTTTCTCCTTTCTAATAAGGGGATTTAGTAACACTAGCAAATCAATTAATCAGTAAACATTTATTGTCTATTATGTGCTAATAGCACTGGCTAAGCAGTGGCTATCAAACACCAGATATCAAACTCTACTGCAAAACAGAAATGATGATCTATTTGATACTTTAAAAATAGAAAAGTGAGCTAGTAGAATGGATTAGGAAAAACAAATGCTATAACATAATGTTCAATAAACCCAAAGATCCTAGCTATAGGACTAAGGACTCAATATTTGGAAGAGGGAGGAGAATTAGAGGGGATAGGAAAAAACTAAGAAAGAAGTAATGTGCCAGAAATTAGATTTAGACCAATACCTCTTGTCAACTAATGGAATGGATTAGGTACACAATGTAGAAAAACAAGTTCCATAACATAATGTTCAACAAACTCAAAGATCCTAGCTATAGGACTAAGGACTCAATATTTGGAAGAGGGAGGAGAATTAGAGGGGATAAGAAGAAACTGTTGAAAAAACTAAGAAAGTAATGTGCCAGAAATTAGTTTAGACCAACACCTCTCATTACACGTATGGCAAGATAAGTTCTAATGAATATGATGTAGATATATTTTTTAAATCACTTTGGAAATAAGTTAGAGGAGAAAGGAAAGAAACATGACCAAATAAGGGAAAAGGAAAGATCCCAAGATGTAAAAAGGTTAATGTTGAATATATAAATTTTAAAAAGGTTTTGCCAAAAAAAAAAAAAGGCAGTTAAAATTAAAAGGAAAAGAGCTAGGAAAAAATCTTTCTAGCAAGTTTCTCTGATAAAGGTCTGACATATAAGATATGTAAGAAACTTATTCAAATACTAACATTTAAGCTACAGTAGTTTAAAACTATACTAAGATTTTTGGCATATTTTGTATATAAAAACAACAGACATTCTCCAATAGGTAAATGGTCAAAGGATATAATAAACATGTAGTCTTCAAAGGAATAAATTCAAACCAGCAGCTGCTATAATGGAAAATGACTCAAATTAGTAATAGGAGAAATGGATGTTTAAAAACTTTGAGTTGTTATTTGAGTTGCCATCAGATAGGCAAAGATACATAAAAAAGGAAATGACAAAGGGCCTTGAGAAAACAGCATACTAATACATGACTATTAATTAATTAGCTATTAGCTGATCTCACCATTATGGAAAATAATGTATAGTGACCTTCCTAAAGTCACTAAATTGCTCCTGCCTTTAGACCCACTGATACCACTACTAGAATAATATGCCAAAAAGATTAAAGAAGGAGAAATAGGATTCATAGGTACAAAATATTTACAACTACTCTTTTGGTTTTATCAAAGAACTAAAAACAATGTAAAACAATGTCTATCAGCTAAGGAATGATGAACAAATTATGGTATGTGAATGTAATGAAATATTGTTCTATAATAAGGAAAGTTTTTGTTTCAGAGAAATCTAGAAAGACATAAAGTGATGCACATAAAAATGAGTGGAACTCAGAGAACAATTAATACAATAAGAATGTTTGTGAAGAAATACAATTTTGAAAGAATTTAGAATTCTGAACAATACAATGCCAGTCACAATTCCAGATCATCAATGATGAAACATTCTATTTACCTCCTGACAGAGAGTTGGTAGATTCAAGATGCAGAATCAGGCATACATATTCTCACACAGCCAATTTGTTTTGCTTGACTATCCATATTTATTACAAGGGTTTTGTTTTTCTTTTTTCTTCAACTGTAGGACAGTAGTTGGGGGAAGGGGGAGAATATTGATAAGATTATAAAAAAGAAAATGAAATAAGATTGAAGTATTTTTTATGCAGAGAAAAGAAATGATTGAAGTCTAGAAAGATAGATAAACAGGACAGGTTTGAAAGTTACATTTGAATTTATTTTATATTCCAAAAGTAAACTATATATAATAAAAATTCATTGTTTTATGTACAAAATTTATGCTAGTTTGTATATATATATATATATATATATATATATATATATATATATATATATATATATATATATATATATAAATGTTCATTTCATTTGATTTTTATTGATTTGGAACAAAATTTATTTAAGTACAAAGCAAAGTAATTAAATTTGAAAAATAATTAAAAGTTATATGATAAAGAAAAGAACAATTTGTAAACATTTTTTAAATTAATATTTAAATTAATGCATTAATATATTTAAACTTAATATCTATTTTATAACAAAATTTAGACATTTATGATTACTTACATAATCTTACTCTTGTGCATTTAAATCTATAACCACTAAAATTACGTTCCTCAAATGCATGTCTGATCATGTAAACATGACCCCCACCATACCCCCCAGTGGACTCTATTCAATAAAAGCTTATTGGAAACAATAGCTGATTGTTAAGTACAAACAATAATTGATTGACCAGAACAAGACTAATTTTCAGATAAGACCTATGAATTGCTTGAGATGTGTAATTATGTAAAAATTTCTATTATCAATCTTCAGATCTGACTGGGTTTCTGGTAAGCATAATCTAGGTCCTTACTTAAAGGGGATCACACAGAGTTGGACACAACTGAGCAATGCAACAAAACAGGTAGATGTGATACAGCTTCCCAGACATGCAGGGCTAGGTTGACACAATGCAATAAAATTTGCTCACAATTTTCATAATTTTTTCTCAAAATTTTCTCACAAAGAAATATATATATATAATTGAATACCAAAGGGAAGTGAGCTAGATGAAGAATTGAGGCACAAAATGGAGTGTGGTTCATTTAATTCCTACTCCTTTAAATCCCAAATAAAATCCCTAACCCTTCTTAATTTCAGGGTATATAGCTTGCTTTGTACATATTTGTTGGCATCTTGATTTCCTCCTTGAGGCAGGTACTCTGCCTTTTGCCTTTTTTTGTAATCTTAATGCTTAGCACAGTACCTGACACTTATTAGGTGCTTAATAGTTATTATATTGAATTGATTTTTTTCATTAAAAAAATATAACAAAGTGAGAATTTAAAGCAGGTTATACGATCATTTGTACTATAATGTACCTGCATTATACTGGTGATTTTCTGTGTGGATTGGACTAGATGGCCATTGGGATCTCTTCCAACTTTCAAATTCTGTTATATATGATTCTTTGAGAAATCTCCAGAAAGTGTCAATAATATTTCAATATTGTTGAATTAGCTCTGAGAATGGAATACTCAAAGTGATTGAGGATTTTAGCAACAAGAATGAAAAATATATAAGAATTAGAGCTCCTGAACAAGAAAAATATTAATATAAATAGTAGATGTACCCAAGAATAGCAGAAATGGAACACAAAAATACAGAGATGTTTCAAGAAATATAAGAGCAAAATCAAAAACAGTAACATTGGAATGATATTTCTGTTCTCTAAAAACTAAAGTATGACCTTGAAGCTTAAATTTGGTGAAAAAATCTGAGATTCAATGGCTTTCTAGAAAAGCACAAGAAAAAAAAACAGCATTGATACCACATTTAAGGAAATCATACAATAGTGTCACAAAATGACAGATTCAGAGATCATAGTTTTTGATTGATAAAAAATAGGATATCAGTAAACATTCCCGAATTTCACATATTCATAAATGCAATCACAAAGTCCTAGAGCTTCAGTGTCAAAAATCTAATATTTCCAGGAGGAAACACTGTTCAGACTCCTGTTCAAATTGTCCAAAATTATTCATCAACAATGAGAAATTAAAGAAAACTATGAAATATCATATACTAAAAAGCAAAGGACTTCCACCCATGTATAGCATCATATATAGTTAAACAAACTTGTAAAAACTGGACTTTTAATAAATGGCTTTTAGTCATTTCTTCTGAGAAATCTAGAGATGAGTAGACTTTTCAAGATATAAGTTTGTGTACAAAAGAAATTTATAAAAAGCAAACAAATACAGTTAGCATGCAAAGGCAAGTGATGACTCATTTATATGCAGTAAAAATGAGATGACTATTGCTTTTAAGAAAGTAGACCTTGTTTAACAAGAGAGAACAACTACAGACTGATGAATCTAGATATAAAAATTCTAAAGGAAGGAAAGAAGTGATTTAATATTTCTTAAATTAGGATACTACAAGTAAAGTTCAATCAGAGATGAAATCAGAATTATGCCCAGAGGGCTATAAAACTGCATACCTTTTGATCTATCTAGCAACATCATTTCTATCCCAAAGATATAAAAAAGGGGTTGGGCATGCAAAGGACCTATTTGTATAAAAATATTTATAGCAACTCTTTTTATGATAACTAAGAATAGGAAATTCCCCATTAACTGGGGAATAGTAAAACAATGATTGTGATGATATATTATTGTGTTACAAGAAATAATGAGGATTATAATTCCAGAAAAACCTGTAAAAACATACATGAACTGATGCAAAGTAAAGGGAACAGAATGAGGACATTGTATACAGTAAAAGCAATACTACATGATGGAGAACTGTGCAGGACTTGGCTATTTTCAGCAATACAGTGATCCAAGACAATCTCAAAGGATTAATGATGAAATATACTATCTGCTTCCAGAAAGAACTGATATTAATATGAAGCATACCATTTTTCACTTTTTTTTTCTTTTGAATATTCTTTTGCAAAATGGAAATGTTTTATATGATTGAATATGTATTACCTCTATCTGATTGCTTACCATCTCAGGGAAGGTGAAGAAGGGAAAAAAGGAAAGAATAGGATTTGAACTCAAAACTTTTTTTAAATGTTTAAAAAGTTGTTTTAACATATAATTTAAGGAAATCAAATTTATGATGGAGAACTGTGCAGGACTTGGCTATTTTCAGCAATACAGTGATCCAAGACAATCTCAAAGGATTAATGATGAAATATACTATCTGCTTCCAGAAAGAACTGATATTAATATGAAGCATACCATTTTTCACTTTCTTTTTTTTTCTTTTGAATATTCTTTTGCAAAATGGAAATGTTTTATATGATTGAATATGTATTACCTCTATCTGATTGCTTACCATCTCAGGGAAGGTGAAGAAGGGAAAAAAGGAAAGAATAGGATTTGAACTCAAAACCTTTTTTTAAATGTTTAAAAAGTTGTTTTAACATATAATTTAAGGAAATCAAATTTATTAACTTTTTCTTTATCTTTATGTGTTACAAGCATTTCTATTACATAGTACAATAAAAAAAAGATGATTATATGTGAAACTGCAAATCTACTATGCACAACTTGATATTCCTTTCAAATATACAACAAAATGATGATGTAAAAATGTTTGTTAAATAAAGCAAGAGTACAAGATACTCATCCCATTTAAATATTTGAACAATTTAGAAGTATCCTTTAGTACTCATTTACATGAAAGTAATTTTAATAATTTTAATAAGTTCAAATGTTTTTCTTTTGGTCTGAACTTATTTCATTAGCTGTGGAATCATAAGTACCTGTAAAATCAGCTGTCATGCATAAAACGTAAGACCATCCACCCAATGATATATACTATTCAGCAGTAGCCTTTATGTGTTAGGATTAGATATATTAACCTTTACATAAGTGGTAAGGAAATGGAAAGTTGAGATTGATTTAATTACCACTTACTAAAGGTCTATAGTATTACTAACTGGCATTAACAAGAAAGGCATTTGTCTTGGGACACAAACTTTAAGGTCAAGAGAATAAAGAAAATAAAGGGAAAGAATATAAAAAGAGAAGGCCTAAAGTAGAGAAGCTAAGTAAATTCTCCAGTTATTAATCAAAGCTCTAGAAGTTCTTATCATTCCCCCTGATCCCTGCACTTAGGTCAAAGACCAATTTCTAGGACGTTGGCTGAGAATGGAATTATGTAGAATCCAAATACTAAGCCTGAGTCTTTATATAGGTAGTGGTGAGAGGGTGGAGGGTTATGGAGAAGTATTGGTCTGGCTAATATAGAACAAAGCACTGATGACTGCAAATGTGCAGGATTACCAAATTTTTTATGCATTTTAAGTCCTACATCTAGAAGTGGCTGAAACTTCCCAATTCCTTTTTTTGGTCATAAATCTCCTTAGATTGGCAAAGTAATTTTGCTATCTTTTATATTCTAAATGCAGCTGATAAAGACATACCAATGTGCAGGATTTTCTCTTCAACTACTTCACAGTGGCATGGCCATCGTGTTTGACTCAGAGGACCAGAGGAAGAAACACCATATAAGTCTCGGGGCTCACGAAGACGTGGGACCCATCTCCCTAGCTGATATTCCAACAAAATCTGTGTAGTCCGAGGTAAAGACTGTTCGCAAGTAGTATCTGTTGGAAGGCAAATGCAAACAAAGGACTGATTTGGGACAAAAAAAATACAAAAACACAAAAGTATTCATGTTTTAAGTTTCCTTTATTTCTCCAAATATTATTTTAATTAATCAAAATTTTTCCTTTATCAAAGTTACTAACAATTATTTAGTGTTTGTGTAACACCTTTTATTATTTTTGATAAACAAGTGTATCTAATTTCAAGCAATATAGGAAAAACTTATTACAAATTCAATGGGGAAAACCAAGTTATGGTGTACTGGATTTATGGTAAAAATAAATAAATACACTACTAGAAGTTACATCCTTAATCTGGGTGATCCAGAAGAGCCAGCAAAGTGTTACGGATAGAATACTGGACTCAGAGTCAAGATCACTTCGATTTAAAATGACCTTATACATACCATATTAGCTAGAAGACCCTGGGCAAGTCTTTTCAGCCTATTTCCTCAACTGAAAAAGGAGATTGGGGGAAGATTTGCACGTTTCTTGTAGGGTTATTGAAAGACTATTATACATAAAATGATTCTGCAAACTTTAAAAGTTCATGTGAATGTGAAGTATTATTACTGCAGAAATGAAAATGAACTGATAAACCTGCTTCTCCAATGTGAACTCACAAAAGAAATCAGAAACATAATTCTTCCTTTTTCTTCCTCACAGCCCCCTAGATCTTTTAGTGTGTTCTTTTGTTTTTGTTATAGCCTCAAAATTTGATTTAGTTTTGTTAAGATAATTAGTATGTCTTAGTAAAAGAGAAATGAGAAGAATGTGCACCTCTTCAAAACCATATTTTTCAACCTCACTGTGATGTATTTACTTTTTCTAGTTAGCCAGAGGACACAATCTGCTCAAAGCAAAAGCTACTGATAGAACATTTCCCCACAAATCCGGAGCATACTCATAATACAGAGACTATCAGTATGAGTAGTGAGCACATATGGCACACAAGTGGAAATGCAGCTCATTCTTTAGATGCTACAAATGTCTTCAGGTGAAGTGATGATACTTTTCATAGCATGCATGCTCTCTGCTCATCTTGCGTGACATGGCTCCCCTTCTCCTTGTTCTTTGTCTGTATTTTGCATATATTTATATGTATATATATTGTTTCCCTTAATAGAATGAGCTCTTAAGGGCAGAGACCATTTCATTTTGCTCTTTGTGTACTCTTTGTATACAATGCCAAGCATGTAGTAGGTACTTAAGAAATGCATGTTGATTGCTTGGGTCTCTACTAGATGGATAGTCTCCAGTAACAGTGGTTTCTATTGGCGGCACCCTGTTGGACACTGGCAGGTGAAGCTCATTGGGGAACCTCTTTTTAGAGCTCCTCTGCTGCCAGCTTCTGGCTTCAGACATCATCTTCATTTCAGGTGCTACTTCTTCACTGTAAGAAGAATGAACACTGCCATTGTTCTTTAACTGAAATCACAGAAGTCTTTTGCTACAGCTCTTTTAGAAAAGCACTATCATTTAGACTAAGGGAAAATTTCTTGTTAGCTTAGAACCAAGGCTGACAAGAATAGGTGTTCTCTCCCCAGAAGACAATTCTTCAACATAGTTACCAAGCTCTTTGAAACATGAAGTTACAATAATTAACTAGTGCCCTCTTGTTTAAATCTGGTGGATTTTTTAACCTTTATTTCTTGGTTATCAAAGGCAGCATTTCATTCAAATCTTCACTCTTATTTGGGATGAGAAAATTCATTTGACAATGAATTATTTTCTCATAGGTATCATGTGCCCCACCTAAATTTAGGAAGGCTCTGCAGTCTTATTAAACATCCCAAAATGCTTTATATCTGATGCAAATGAATCTGAACAAGCACAAAAACCAACTCAGAGATTCTTTCCAGTGTTTTAATATGTCTTTGGTCCAATAAAGTTCCATAAAGCCTTATATAACTACCTCAGAAATAGCCTTTTATAAAGCATTTTATAAACCTTAAAAGTGTTATATAAATTTTGGCTATTATTAAAGAAAGGTAAGGCAAACTGCAGGCACTCTATGAACTGGGGCTCCATATCTAGTCAATGAAAACTTTCAAATGCAAACAACTGAAAAAATGTATTTTTCAATACAATTTTTATGTTGTATTTCAAAGGGGAAATGCTCTCATACATCCATGCAGTTAAGGTACTCATGCAATCTAATCAACCGGTGAAGTAAGAAGATGAATCACAATATGTCTTCTTTACATCAACCTCACACCAATGGCAGTCAATCCTTGGAACTATGAAATATCAAACAACTTTATTTCAGATTATCTTTTGTCTTTTACTTCTTTGCCTATCTCTAGCCCCACTGCCCCCACCTTACCTCTCTAGTCTCAACACTCAATTCACCCATTTTACTAACTCCATTTATTAACTTGATTCCCCTTACTGCAGGATCAACTGTGTCAATGAAGCCTTAACTTTTATGAGATGATCTGTGCTAATCCTTAGCCAAGAACCACTTCTTGATTTTATACTTTCTCCATTCCTGGAAGAGGACTAATGAATGTTGCTAGAGAACCACTTGACTGTGTGGATTTATTGGAAGGGATTATATAGAGGTCATCTAGTCTGACCCTTTAATTTTACATATGAAGAAACTGATGGCCAGAGAAGTTATATGGCTTGCCAATGGTCACATAGTGACCATATAGTGGAAGAACTGATACTGGAACTCAGGTCCGTGACTTCAAGTCTGAGTATGTTTTTACTACATCACACTGCCTTCAGATTATGACACTATGCAATACATTATCTAATTTCAATTTATACTATTTAATTTGGCTGCTAAGTAGTTAAGTATCTCTATGACACTTCCATAATAGTTTTTCCTAGCCTCTGTTATCTTCAAGTTCTTGATAGTTCTCACACCCTTTGCTTCAAGTCCTACTTGAAATCAAGACTATCAACCCTTTCTTGATTTCCAAATATTTCTTTCTCTACTATGATTTTACCATTCCTTTTCTTCATTATTTTCTTAATGATGTTTATTATTTTAAATGATTAATTTTTTTACATTTTTAATATTAGTTTTTTATCTCACATACACATATATACAAGCATTTATACATATGTAGACATGCATCTAAAACAATATTAATATGGCTGATATAATATAGATTTCTCTCTTCATTGAATCTTTAAGTTTGACCTTGTCTGAGATCAATGATTGCTGGGCCTATTTTCTTTTTTTCTAATGAATTCTACTCCTGATCTTTGTTATAATGTTTGTGTATATCTCTTATTTCCTATCCCAGCAAACTCTTCTACTTTAATTCTACTCCTTTACATGCTTTGCTATTACTTAACCTCTCCCTACCTATGGATCCTTCCCTTATCTTCTCACTTCCATTTTTTTCCTCCCTCTTTATCCCTTCTATATTCCACCTTAACCTGTTCCTTCCCTCCTTCTTTATAGATTTTGAAGAGTACGATGCCCTTCATGATTATTTTTATATACACACCCATACACACACATATACATAGACATATATATAATTCCCTATTAAACCCATTCCTGATGTGAATAGGTTTTCAGGACTACCAGTCCTCCTTCCCCCTCTAATGCCTTTATAGCAATTCTTTCTCTGTACTTCATTTGTATAGCATAATTACTATTTCTACTTTTTCCTAGAGTTTTGCTTTTTAGATTCTGATCATACTCAGCTCTGCCCCAATCATTCTTTTGAGCTACTCAATTACTGATATCAGTCTTAAACATACGGCATACATTTCCATATAAAAAACATGAATACTTTGTCATTATTGAGTCCCTTGAAATTGATCTTTAGTGTTGGCTCTTACATGTTAAATTTTCTATTTAATTCAGGTTTGGTTGAGACAAATTCCTGAAAATCTGCATGTTTGTTAAATGTCCATTTTTAAAAGTTCTTTATTATGGTTTATTTTGCCGGATATGATTTTTTTGGCTGGAGGTTTAACTTTTTTTGATTGTTGATATATATTATTCCAGGACCTGTGGTTTTTATTGTGGCTATTGATAAATCCTGTACAATTCTAAATGTAACAGTAGCATATTTGAATTGGTTTTTATTTGGTTTTTGTAGGATTTTCTCTTTGATCTGGAGGTTTCAAAATTTAGCAATAATATTCCTATCTGTCTTCCTTGCAGGCTGTCTTTGAAATAGTTACTGGTGGATTTTTTTTTTTTCCTATTTCTACTTTCCCCTCATGTTCTAGCATTCTAGAACAGTTTTCTTTAATTATTTATTGCATTATTGTGTCAAGATTCTTTCTTCTGTCCACAGCTTTCAGGTAGTCCAATTATTCTTATATTTTCTCTTCAGATCTGCTGTTTTTCTGATAAAATGTTTCATATTCTGTTCTATTTTTTCATTCATTATATTGTTTTGTTATTTCTTGGTGTCACAGCTTCACTGGCTTCCCCTTGTGCAATTCTAATTTTCAAAGAATTATTTTCTTCCTTAAAAGCAGTCTGTATCTCCTTTTCTAGTTGGTTAACTTTTTAAATATAATCTTGTTTTTCTTGGATAGCCATTATTATTGTTGTTTTAGCTATTTACCAATTTCTCTCATTTAATTTTTGAAGACTTTTTTGAGTCCTTCTAAAATTCTTTCTGGGCAGATAACAATTTAATTTTACTCTTTGGGTTAAAAAACATTTATTTTTGTTTTACCATTCTCCTCTGAAGATGAACCCCCTGATCCCTATTCCCACAGTAAGTTTGGATTGTTGGGGTTTTTCTTTTTTGTTGGTTCATTTTTTAAAATGAAAAGTATTAGGTGAAGCATCTCTAATCTTGGAGTAAGAGCGGAGGTGTTGTCTCTATCAGCTTTCCCCTTTGACGTGGAACCCCAAACTATGAGATCCACCCTTGTGAGCATTTATAAGTGCTCACAGCCAGCAGCCCTGCCTCTGGAGGCATTCACTGGTTGCTGGCTTCTTCTCACCCAGGGCCTCATCTCTGCAGCACAGATGGGCCAGGTATTCTTCATCAGCCAAGGTTCACTCAGTCTTCCTTGACTCTGACTCAGATCTGGATTCCTCAGCTGACTTGGAGGTGAAAATTCCTGGAGTTGGAGCTAAGGCTACCTCCCCACTGAGCTAACCCCAGAGCTCCCAGATGGCTGTTTCTGTGGAGCTAGCCTGGAGGCGTTTACACTTTACAGGCCCTAATCTCTGGCCTGGGGTCCTTTTTCTGGTCTTCTTGGGTTGTCCCAATGATTAAATTGACACAATAATGGATAAACTAATATCCCATTGACATTTTCAAAAACAATATCATCAGGCACAAAGAAGTTTTAACTAAGTAAAAATAGGAGAGAATCTTGGGAGAATGTCTTGGCAGTGCTGGCTTAATAAAAGTTCTCAAAAACAAGGTGAAACAACTGTGTAGAAAGATCACTGATTCTGTACTCAGAAGACCTGAGCTCAAATTCTGAATCTGATGTTTACCACCCCAGAGACCCTGGAATGTCACTTAATCTCTCAGACTTCAATTTTCTCATCTGTCAAATGGAGGCATTGAACCAGATGGCCCCAAGTACTTTCTAGTCACAGATCTATATTCTTCCAAACTTTTTTTTTTAAAAGTGCTCATAAAGTTTGGTAAACAGAACACCAGAAAGGTAACTACAACCTATGTGCTGACATGTGGTGGAGATACTAATAAAGAATTTGATAAAGTCTTCCAAATCAAGAAATGCCTTCTTACTGAATGACTTCAAAGTAAAAGTGAGGATGGGAGCAGATGATGGGAAAAAATGTGTTGCAAAATATCATTTGAGATTATTAAATGAAAAAGGTCAAAGGCTTGTAAATTATTTAGAAGCCCCAAGCCTGAATGTATTCTCTTAAATATAGAAGAAAGAGATGCATGTGGCAAGAACCTTTAAAAAGATTTGTTACAAATGTGGGTGGGAAATACTTCAGAATCTTATGTAATGAGATGATTAATTAGTGCAAAGATAAAATCAACACTAAAATTAAAAGATTAAGATTATACAACAGACCATAGAATAGCCCCTGCTCTATTTTATAAAAGTAAATGAATAAGTAAAACCTGTTGACAGGAAAAACTGGGATATGGGTAAATTTCTTTACTTTTGCCCATTAAAAAAAGTAAAGAAATTTACTCTGGTTATTAGTGCATTAAAGCTTTATTATCTTAAAACTGCACTAAGACTTTTTAGGGGCATTTTGTATTTCTTAAAATATATTCTTTAGAATATATAGAAAAAATAAAATATAAAAGCAAACACCTGTCATTAATCAAAAGAGTCCAGAAATGGCCTCAGACAGCAAAATTTAATGTTTCTGCCAAGTGGAGAGACATGACAATTTGTAAAACATTATAGATAAAATCAGGATATAAGCATTGCATTCAGAAAATCTACATAAATGTGAGTTACTACATTTATATACTTCCACAAAGACCTAGTATAATGTAAATTAAATCAAATCATCAATATATGAAGTTTATTTTGAAAAAAAATAAGCTTCCTTTACTTATTTTTTAATTTAGATGTCTAAATGTCAAGATTTACTTAAAACAAGGTACAACTGTATACTAAAATATTCTTATTTATCATGGTAATAGAATTGGAGGATTTGGAGCTGAAAGGTTCCTCTAGCTTTATCTATTCCAACTCTTCATTTTACACAAGGTAACTAATGCCCAGAGATGCTTGACTTGCCCAATGTCACACAGATCTAATTCTAAAGAAAAAGAGCCAGAGCCAAGATTTGAACCCAGATTCTCTAACTGACTCTGGATCCAGTCTTCTTTTCATTCCACCATGGTAATAAGAAATATATAAGGAGAAGAATTGCAAATTTCTCTTTTCTCTTTACACCCAATTTTGCATTTTGTACTCCCCACATAGTTTACTGCTATGACTTTCCTACACCTTCCTACCTTCCTACCTTCCATCCAATTTAGAGTGTCATAAAGAGAAGCAAGAGTGAATTTGTGAGCTCAAACCTGTAAACAGTGCACGGTGATGAAGATCTTCGCTTACAAATTTCATAAAGGTATCATTATCCTAAAACAAGAGATTTATTTTAAAACATAAACATATCCAAAAACCTAAAAGTTATCACTAATACTAATATAGTAGCTCCTAAGTGAAAAATCATAAAAAACTAATTAAGGTGCTAGTGGCTAAAGTGCAGGTGAATTTGAATCATCTTAAACATGGCATTCTGCCATTGTTGAGTCCTTTAAGTCTGGTGTATTTTCAAGATTTTATGCTATCCACAATCTAAAAATTTAAAGAACTTTGTAGAATCATGGCAAAATATATTACAAGATCAAACTTGTGAAGAAGAATGTCAGTAGCAAAGGAAACAGACTTTACTTTTTTTCAGGTTTACTTTAGCATCACAATTTACATAATCATTTCGAATTTAATGGTGTCAAGTAAATCATTTAGAAATGCAATATAGATGTAATTTATATTTTTAAAATAATTAGAAAAGAAAGCCACATTTTTGTTTCTTTAAGTCCCCTATTTGTCTCATCCTCAATGATCTCAAAGATACAGCAAATCTATTATGATATGTAAGATGACAATTTAATGTGTAAAATCAAATAGATATGTTTCTTTGAAATAGGAATCGTAATTTCAGATCTATATCTTAATGAAAAACTAGAATTTCTTAGATAAAATATTAAATCAAGATAATATCATTAAAAGTCTACTAGTAGATTATTAGGATGGGAGAACTGTGTTGAATTTAAGAACTTAAGACAGGTTAGAGTTCAAGAAGAACACAGCATAGACAGATATAGATGAGTTGAGATCTATTTTATTTGAGGGAAAATCCACCTTGATGAGTTCACAGATTCATTTAAATATGTTCTTTTAGGTAGGACAAAATCTATGTAGTTAGAATGTATAATTTTCAACATAGCATTCTTTAACAACTTAAATATTAAATTACTTTAATATTTATGATATATGTGGGTTCATATAAAGAATCCTAAAGTATTCACAAAAACAACTAATTTCAGAATTTGCAGGCTGCATTAGGGAGGTTTACAAAAACAAAATAGCATAAAAAAAAAAAAACCACAACATACCAATTCATCTTCATCACTGGTTGTTTGGTCTGTGAGCTGTTCATCTTTGTCTGAGTCTTCTGACATTTTTTCCCAAAGTGCAATCCTGAATTTTTCTTTTTTTTGCATATAGGAAAACTGCAAGACAATTTCTAAGAAATTATTTTCTGGCTCTGGATATATTTATTATAATAAACATTAAATAATGTGAATTGCCTTTAAATATACTTAATGAAATCCACTTAATCAGAACACAAATAACTGAAATATTCAATTCACTCAGAACTCATAGTTAACTGAAATTTTCTTCAATTTGGGCAGAAGTGCATGAAGGAAAAAAGCAAATCACAACAAAATAAGTTCATATAAAGGATTTATTGGAAAAGCAACTTCTTGGTGAAGTCTTGGGTTCTTTCCAACCTCCTACACTTTACTATACAACAAAAACATGTTCAACATGATAACTTTAAACCACTGTGATATACTAAATCATCAAATAAAATATTACATCTATTTTCAGAATGCTGAAACTTATATGAAAATGTGAATAATTTATATTCATATATTTTAATTGATCAGAAAATTCAATTAATCAAAAGTTTATTCTTTCCCTAAGTATTGAAATTGATCAAAGTTTTATTATATTTGTCAGAATAGTAAAGAAATATTATTTTGAGATATAAACATTTTCCAATGATTTTCATAGCTATCTTAGAACTTTATTTCATTTTCTGAATTTTTTTTTCCTGAGGCAATTGGGGTTAAGTGACTTGCCTAGGAAGTGTTAAGTGTTTGAGATCAAATTTGAACTCAGGTCCTCCTGACTTCAGGGCTGGTGCTGTATCCACTGTACCATCTAGCTGCCCCATTTTCTGAAATTTTAATGTTAGAAAAAATACATTGTAGTTGCTTTGGTATCTTAGATCCATCTATATTTTTATAAGTCTATCTGATTTATTCTGTTTTTCCTAATATCTCAACATGGCTTAGCATTCCAACACTGACATCTCTTCCACTTTCCACTGTGATTCCACCACCATCAATTGCTTATTCATTTCTGACAGATGCATCTTAGACCTATTCGTATTCTATAACTGTGAAAAGAATGGAAATTGATCAAAAAGTCTTTGCAGTTTTCTGTTGCTCCCTCATTTCCTTTATTGCATTAAAGGATACCTGTTGCTATTAAGAAATTGCATCCATGATCTATATGTACAAAAATATTTTTAGCAGCTTTCTTCTCAGGGCAAAAAATTGGAAATCGAGGGGATGCCCATCAATTGGAGAATGGCTGAATAAATTGTGGTATGATGGAATATTATTGTTCTTTGGGAAATAACGAGTAGGATGTTCTCAGAAAAACCTGGAAAGTCCTCCATGAACTCAAGCAAAGTTAAATGTACTGTGTACAAAGTAATAGCAATGTTCCAGGATGACTAGCTGTAAATGATTTTGTTATTTTCAGCAGTACAATGATCCATGACTACTCTGAAGGACTTATGATAAATCCTATCCATACCCAGAGAAGGAACTGATTGTGTCTGTATACTGATTGAAGCATTCTGTTTCTGTCTCTTTCCTTCCCTCTCTTTCTTTCTCTTTCTCTGTCACTTTTTTCCTGAGATTTTTTATTTTGTTTTGTTTTTAGGATGGGAGATCTGTTTTCTTTCACAACATGACTTATGGAAACGTTTTGCATAACTTCACATGTGGTTTCTTTAGAGGCTGGGGTGGGGATAAGTGAGAGAATCTGAAACTTAAGTTTTAAAAACAAATGTAAAAATAATGTGTTATTTTTACAGCTAAAGGTTCTATTAAAGGCCTCATTTGCAAAATATATAGAGAATTGACTCTAATTTATAAGAAATCTAGTCATTCTCCAATTGATAAATGGTCAAAGGATATGAACAGACAATTTTCAGATGAAGAAATTGAAACTATTTCTAGTCATATAAAAAAGATGTTCCAAATCATTATTGATCAGAGAAATGCAAATTAAGACAACTCTTGAGACACCACTACACACCTCTCAGATTGGCTAAGATGACAGGAAAAGATAAAGATGAATGTTGGAGGGGATGTGGGAAAACTGAGACACTGATGCATTGTTGGAGGAGTTGTGAACGGATCTAACCATTCTGGAGAGCAATTTGGAATTATACCCAAAAAGTTATGAAACTGTGCACACCCTTTGACCCAGGAGTGTTACTACTAAGCTTATATCCCAAAGAGATCTTGGAGGGAAAGGGACCTGTGCCAGCCCTTTTTGTAGTGGCTAAAAACTGGAAATTGGAGGCCCATCAGTTGGAGAATGGCTGAATAAATTGTGGTATATGAATGTTATGGACTATTATTGTTCTATAAGAAATGACCAGCAGGATGAATACAGAGAGGTTTAGAGAGACTTACATGAACTGATGCTGAGTGAAATGAGCCGAAGCAGGTTATCATTATACATTTCAATAACAATATTATATAAGGATCAATTCTGATGGAAGTGGCTCTCTTCAACAATGCAAGAATCCAAATCAGTTCCAATTGATCAGTAATGAACAAAACCAGCTACTCCCAGAGAAAGAACACTTTCAGTTATTATTTGCTTGCATTTTTTTTCCTTCTCAGGTTATTTTTACCTTCTTTCTAAATCCAAATTTTCTTGTGCAGCAAGATAACTGAATAAATATGTATACATATACTATATTTAACATATATTTTAACATATTTAACAAGTATGGAACTACCTGCCATCGAGGGAAGGAGGTGGAGGGAAGGAGGGGAAAAGTTGAAACAGAAGTTTTTATAAGAGTCAATGTTAAAAAATTACCCATGCATGTTTTCTATATACAAAGTTATAATTAAAAAATGTAATATATAAAAAAATTGTTTTAAATGTAACAAGGAAAATATTTTTAAAAACTTAAGTAAAAAAGGATTTGGAGCCATGGACATAAGGACATTTAAGAAAAAGTTTTATTTTTTTAATGCATATTGCTTTATGAATCATGTTGGGAGAGAAAAATCAGAACAAAAGGGAAAAACCATGGAAGAGGGGGGAAAAAAACAGAAAAAAGGAAGTGAATATATGTTGATTTATATTCAATCTCCATAGTTTTTTTTCTGGATGCAGATGGTGTTTTCTATCCAAAGTTTATTGCAATTGCCTTGCATCTCTGAACCACTGAGAAGAAGCAAGTTTTTCACAGTTGATCATCACACAATAAGGATGATTTCACAGAGGCCTGGAGAAACTTACATGAACTGATGCTGAATGAAATGAGCAGGACCAGAAGATCATTATATACTTCAACAATAATACTATATGATGATCAATTCTGATGGATGTGACCATCTTCAACAATGAGATGAACCAAATCAGTTCCAATAGAACAGTAATGAACTGAACCAGTTAAACCCAGAGAAAGAACTCTGGGAGATGATTGTGAACCACTACATAGAATTCCCAATCCCTCTATCTTTGTCCGCCTGCATTTTGGATTTCCTTCACAGGAAAACAGGCTATACTGTTTCAAAGTCCGATTCTTTTTGTTCAGCAACTGTTTGGACATGTATACATATATTGTATTTAACTTATACTTTAACATATTTAACATGTATTGGTCAACCTGCCATCTGGGGGGGGGGGGGAAAGGAAGGGAAAAATTAGAACAAAAGCTTTGGCAATTGTCAATGTTGTAAAATTTACCCATGCATATATCTGGTAAATAAAAACTATTAATTTTTTTTTAAAGTGAAAAACAAAACAAAACAATCTTGCTGTTGTATAAAACATATTCCTGTTTCTGCTTGTTTTGCTCAACATCAGTTCATGTTAATCTTTCCAGGCCTTTGTAAAATCATCTTGTTCGTTTTTTATAGAACAACAATATTCCATTACCTTCATATACCACAAGTTAATTCAGCCATTCCCTAGTTGATGGGCATCTACTCATTTTCCAATTCTTTGTGCCACAAAAAGAGCTGTTATAAACATTTTGTACCTTTTCCCTTCTTTATGATTTCCTTGAGATACAGACCCAGTAAGGGCCCTGGTGGGTTAAAGGATACGCACAGTTTCATGTAGTTCCAGATTGCTCTCCAGAATGCTTGGATCATTTCCCAACTCCACCAACAATGCATCGGTGTCACAGTTTTCCCACATCTCCATCTTTTCCTGTCAGCTTAGCCAATCTGAGGGGTGTGAGGTGGTATCTCAGAGTTGTTATTTTCTTTGGAATACAGACCCAGTAGATCAAAAGGTATGCATAGTTTGATAACCCTTTGGGCAGAGTTCCATATTGCTCTCCCCAGTGATTGGATCCTTTCACAACTCCACCATCTGTGCATTAGTGTCCCACTTTTTTCACACACCCTCCCACATTTATCATCTTTTATAAGGAAGTTTTTTTGAGGCATCATTCTTCCCAGAATGCAAATTGGTTATTCAGTGACTTTAGTTCTTCTCTTCAGGAAATCAGTGTTTGTGTTTTAGTTTTTCATCTAGGCCAATCAGAGATTCTATTAAGGAGCCTGAGAAATCTGCAAAGCCTGGACAAAATGTTAGCAATTGAGCTCAGACTTCAGTTTGAGGAGAAAGAAAATTCAAGAAGCAAGCATTTATTAAACACCTACTATGTTAAATGCTAAGAGCTTAACAAATATTTCATTTGAACCTCAAAATAACCATGGGAGGTAGATGCTTTATTTATTTTAACATTTTACAGTTGAGGAAATTGAGTCAGACCCTGTTAGCAAGCGGTGGAGATGGGATTTGAATTCAGGTCTTCCTCAGTCTAGTAACCCCGTGTGCAGAACTCCTAGACTACCTTTTTCAAGGCTCTTTCAAAAACATACAAAGAAGCGTAATTTGTAGCTCTGAGAGAGTGAAAAGGGCAGCAGGTTGGGGTTTTTCCGGTAGTCACGTGACTCCTGCCGAGTCAGTCCACATCAGTTTCTTCATTTGTAAAATGACTGGATCGGCCTAGAGGAGCACTAAGGTCCCTTCGGGTTCCTAATCCTTCGCAGAGGCTGGATAACTAGGGATAGTAACGCCCCTAATTAATGTCCCTTACTTGAATAAATTTGGAAATCTGGCTTCAGCAGAAACGCACAAAAGGCTGCTGCTGGGGGAGCGCGGCGAGTCAAACCAGGACAATACGTGGCTGACCGATCTTCGAAGGGAAGGGGTTATTATGACTTAATGACACGACCCAGAGTGCACCAAAGGCCTTCAATGACGTAGGGAGTTTCTCCACCCGGAGTTAGCCACACCTAGTAGCCCCAGGCCCAGCGACTACCGCTCTGCGCCCGCACCCACAGCTCTCGCGCCACCGCTCGTACGCGCCTGCGCAGAGACTGTGAGACTTGGGCTTCGCCGGATTCTCCACCCCTATCTCCCCGCCCCTCCTTCCGCCTCGAGGCGAGAAGGCGGTCTTGAGGAGGCTGCCCCGCCCCGCTAGCGCCGTCCTCTCCTCCCTTCTCACCTCGCCTCTTCTGCTGCTTTCTCACTCCAAGGCCGGTCCCTGGTCCCCTCCCCAGCTGCCTTGGCCTGCCAGTCCCGCACAGTTTTGGGAGCAACCCCTTGGGCCCGCCCTGGGGAGTAGCTGTTCTGCTCCCACCCCAGCCCCTGAATCTGGAGCCCGAGATATGAGGTGCTCCACTGGGTGAACGCGCTTACCCTTCTAGTTACCCTAGCAACCCGCTCCTTCTGGAACCCTCCCCTTCTCGGCCACGCCCCCTCGCCACGCCCCACTTGTCCCGGCCTCGCGCCGGTTGCTTTTCTACTTAGCTTTGCTACAGACCCAAGCCCGGGGAGGGGCTGCAAAGAAGCTGGCGGCAAGAGGCCGATCTCGGACTGAGTAATGGAGGGCTCCCGAGACCATAGCATTTAGAGTTTGCTTTAGAGGCTTTCCGCCTCTAGCTAGAGACTCAGAAAATAGAGGGGATTTTGAAGTGAGCTGTCCAGTCCCAACGCTGAGCTGGGGGCCGAAGAACGGGTCTTGCGACTGCAAATCCGGGGTTCCTAGGTGCCTTAGATTTGAGGGGTCCCGCTCGGAAGGAGGGCCCCAAACTAAATCCAAAACCCACGTTTCCCCAAAGGGAAACTGAAGCCCATCTTCCTGTGGTGTCCGGTTTCACGTTAAGTAGGAGAGGAAGTAGCCAAACAGAGGCTCGATTCTGCTCCCTGGGGAGACCAAGAAAGGGAAAAAACGGCCTCCCCTCCCCCCCCAAGGAGCTCACGTGGGATGCGGGAGACATCTCTGATCCCTTCGGTGTTTGAACCTAATCAATCCAACAAGTGTTTGTTGTTAGGGGCTCCTGAGCTTCGGCTTTGGGGGGATGCGGCCCCGCGGCGTTATGGACCAGGCGTTGCTTTTCTGGAGAAAAAGGGGGTGCTTCCTTTAGTCTCCCTAGCATCTAGTAGCATAATAATGTATACCTGACAATGATGGTTAGATTGGATTGAAGTGAAACATTAATTTTGAAAGGCCTGGTTTTTAGTCCTTAGGTACCCGGAACCGCTACTATTGTTAACCAGTTCGTGGCTGGGAGCGCGACTCAGCGACTCAATGGGCCGATGCCCCGATGTGAGGCACTTTCTGAGCCATGATGCTGCTTGCAGAGTGTATTTGTTAAAACTTAGACATGCCTCTATAACTCAGTTTTTAAAATTTTTTAGCAAAGATAGTAAACGTTTTCTAAAGAAGAATTCTGTGATTTGTAATGTTCTCAAGCCTTCCTCGGGATTTCTGAAAAACAGGACATTTGCAAGTGCCTTTGGAGCTTTCCCTGAGTTTGGGGGAGCAGCCACATAAGCATAATCGGGAGTTTCCTTGAACTTCAGCTCACGCAAACGAAGGCAAAATACAAATTTCATGGATTTCTTATGTCTTGAAAACTTTTCCATTTATTTATTTTTAAACAGATTGAATTGTATGGCTTTAGATGAATAGGGAGATTGGGTGGGAATTGCTGTATAGTTATAGAACTGAAAGTTTACGAATTTAGCCTCTTTATTAAAAAAAAAAAAGAAAAAGAAAGAGAGACATATAAACCCTGCCCAGGTTGCAAGATAATGTGTGTGATGTTGCAAGAGTAACAAGACTTTGAATAGAAAAGAAAGACCATAATAATGGGATTAACATTTTAGAGCAGTTAATTTGCTACAAAAAAGTCAATCCTCACATTTTTTCTTGTGTTTAAAATTGGAAGCTAAAACAGTTGTTTCTTATAAGTTTTGCAGTGGTGTAAATAAAGATTCCTTGAGAAAATGTTCATGTTTGCTAGTCTTTTTCTTAAAAGCCAAATTCTGCATCTGTATTACTTCTTCAAATCATGTGATAAAGCCACAAGTGATGGGAATGGGATCGCTGTGACAAGACACAGACTGCCCTCCATTTTAAGGTTGGGTGGCTAGGAGGGTTGAGGGAGAAAGACTTGTTGACAGGGCCTGGCATGCTCAAAGAAGTGAGGATCCACCCTTTTCCTCCTAACATACTAGCACAGGCACACCACACACACACACACACACACACACACACACACACACACACACAGGCACACCACACACACACACACACACACACACACACACACACACACACACACACACACACACACACACGAAAATCTTCCTCAGCATCAACCTTCCTTGGCTTACTTTGACCAAGACGCCACTCTCTATAGTCTAGAGTTGGAATTCTGGCTAACGCCCAGAGAGGCCTGTATTCTTGACCTCGTAGGTTTTCATTTATGGATTCTGTTAATATATTTCACATGCTAAAGTATTCTGTGGCTAAATTAGTTTGAACTACACTAGGCAAAGAAAATAACAGATGGTTTTGTAAGGAAAGCATTTCATTAAAGAAGCCTGGTTTCTTCTGGATTAAAACTCAGAACGGAAATAAATAGAGAGTACACATTGAAACAAGCTGGGTTAAAAGCAATTTTATCCAGTGCACTTATGGCTCGCCCAATTTATATGACAATTTCCACCATCATTCAAACAGAAAAATTAATTTTTTTTAGTCCAAATAATTTTTATGTAAAGTAATATACTTTTCAAAATAATAGGTTTAATACAAAACTCTAGTTCAGGACTTCTCAAACTACAGCCCACGGACCAGATGCGCCCGCTGAGGACGTTTATGCGGCTGCTGGGTTATGGCAGATGGGCTGAGGGGCGGAGACAGTGTGAGGTTTTGTTTTTACTATAGTCCAGCCCTCCCACAGTCTGAGGGACAGTGAACTGGCCCCTATTTAAAAAGTTTGAGGACCACTGCGTTGAATAGCACCCAAAGATGTTAAATATAGTCAGACTTTGCTAGTTGATAGGATAGGGAGAAATTTATTCTTTATTTCTCATCCCATACACTTTCCTCCCATCCCCTGTTGGGATCAATTATCTTATCACAGTTGCAGGACAATCTGCAGAATGCACTTGAAAAGTAATAGTAATAGTAAGATAATGATATGATGATGATGATGATAAAAGTAGATGATGGGGATGGCATGCCTTCCAGGAAGTCAGGGTCACACTGACAGCTAGCATTCTTTTTTTTCCCCCATTAGTACTTTTGTACTTTATGGTGGATATACTACTTTTTTTTAAAAATTAATTTTATAATTATAACATTTTTTTACAACATTATCCCTTGTACTCCCTTCTGTTCTGAATTTTCCCCTCCTTCCCTCCACCCCCTCCCCTAGATGGCAGGCATTCCCATACATATTAAATATCTTATAGTATATCCGAGGTACAATATATATGTGCAGAACCGAATGTTGTTGTTGTTGTTGCAAAGGAAGAATTGTATTCGGAAGGTAAAAATAATCTGGGAAGAAAAACAAAAAATGCCAACAGTTTACACTCATTTCCCAGTGTTCCTTTTCTGGGTGTAGCTGATTCTGTCCATCATTGATCAATTGTAATTGGATTAGCTCTTCTCTTTGTTGAAGGGATATACTACTTCTTAGCAGGTATCTACTCAGCAGGATAACTATTGAACCAAAAGCAAGATGGAAGAAAAGCTAGAAAAATGAAAAAAAGATGAGCAAAGAAAAACATCAGGAAAGACTAATTAGAGAAGTAAAATTTATTATTAGAGAAGTTTTAATTGTTATCAACTGTGTTATTTTAAAGTAGTTTCCTAATAAAGAAAATGGGATACTACTTTAAATTGGTATAGTGAATAGAGTGCTGGGAGTCAGAATCAGGAAGGCCTGAATTTAAGATTTTTGTCTTAGAGATTTCCTAGCTCTAGGTGACCCTCTCTAAATCTCAGTTTCCTGATCTATAAAGTGGAAATAGTAATACTTCCCTTAGAAGGTGGTTGTGTGAATCAAATTAGGTTACACATTAAGTGCTTTGCAAATCTTAAAGCATCATAAAAACACTAGCTATTATTATAAAACATAGATATGGAGCTAAGACTGAGATACACAAATTTCAAATCTGGAAATGTTTTTTGAGTTAATTAAAACAAAACAAGGGACCAGCAAAACCTCATATTTCTCTCCCAGCATCCTGTTAGTACAAATTCATGTAGAAGTTCATATGGCCACAATTAAATAAAGTCAAGGAGAGTTTCCCGTGAGAACCATCTGTCAAAATCTGTGCTATGTCTAGCTGCAGAATTGTAAGGACAAACTTTATAAATATTATATATTGCTTTAACTCTACTCCACAATCATGGACTTACAGATCTTGTCTCAAACAAGTACTAATCTAACCGGAATCTTCATCAAAACTTTTTATAGGCAAGTTCTTTTAAAAACAATTTTTGGTGTCATAAGATAATTAATATATTCTTTCCATTTATGTTGTTTTATTAGTTGTGTATAGATCTTCTAGTTCTGCTTACTTCTCTCTGCCTCTGGCCCTCTTAGGTCCCTGAAGGCACCTTCTACCCACCTGGGTATAGTCAATCTAATTTCTGAGTTTAGCCTACCTCTTGTTCCTAAATGAAGAGCATATTTTTATGTCTAAACTTTTTCTTCTTCTTTATTATTGGGAGCATTCAGTGACAAGCCAGACCTCAGGGAATAAGAAAAATAAATTTGAACACGATACTTTGTGTGGAGTGATTGTGAAGTAACAAGTCTGCTATTCAGAAGCCACCAAAAAAATCAGCTATTATTTGAGTCATATTATATGCATGTCTTATGCATATGTCTTTTTAATTTGCTGAAATCTTTTAAGCTTTATACTGCTGCAGCTTTTCTGTTTAACTTTCCCAAATCTATGTTGATATGAATCCACCCTTTTCCTCTCTAAGTTTGATAAAGTTGCAGTTTCCAGGGGCCTGATAAAGGTTTATTGGATTCCAGTACTCTACTGGGAATATTAGGTAGAAAACTGTCCAAAATCCATAAATCTCATATTCGAAAGTCAGGCACAGCCTGAGATTTCAAACAGAATTTAACAAGGTGCTATGTAAATAGAAAAAAAATTTCATTCAGAAACTTAATCTTTATAGGTTCTTCACTCTAGTACTGGAAGGTCATTGAATCTATCCCATTCATTTTTCTGATGAGAAAACTCAGGCTCAGAAAATCCCATAGGTAAATTGCCAGGTTAGGATTCAAACCCAGCCCCTCAGAAGCCAAATACAGAATTCATTCACTCTTAATTCATTTCATAGGAACCATACATTTTTGTTGAGTAATGGTAATTTTAACCCATTTTTTCTGTTCTTTAAAAAAGGCTACTTGAAAAACAAATAAGAAATTTTTCATATTTGAAATTGAGTGGGGAAGAGGGAAGAATTTTTAAGGCACCTTATACTTGTCCAGGGTTATTCAAAAGAACAAAGGACACTTTTATTCCTCTATTACATCCATACCAGATTTGTTGGGCATAGGACCCTCTACAAAAGGTTCATTCTCCTCTGGCTCAGTTTCTGACTTGCTAGATGTCAATGTTCATACTAATCTTGTTTCTGAGGAAAAACACTCAATTACTGAAATTGATATACTCCAAACTTAAAAAAAAAAAAAAAGACAAAGACATTTTAGAGATATTTCATTTATTGTGGATGCAGTTTCAGAATATATTGTTTGTATTGCAACTATCAGTTGTCAATGAAAACTCTGAAGTGTTTATAAAATGGCAGATTCACAGAAAATGCTAGGCAACTCGCAGTCTCATTTCTTATAGTTAACAGATGCATTTGTCTTTTAATACGTAAACAACAAAACCATGTTTGGTTTTTTTAAGATTAAGACAAAATATTGGAACAAAAATCCTACCCTAAAACATATAAAAACTAATTATTGGAGCACAATTCAGGGTTGATATACTGCATATTTTATTCTCAACTTTATCCCTGACAGGAAAATATTTATTTGAAGGGAGAGTTTTAATTTAAATATTCAACATGAAATTAATTTAGGGTAGGTCTTCTTTTTGGACCTAATTCACTCTTTCAACTTTATTTTTCAGGAACTTGTGGGAATTCAGATGCTACATGTAAATTCAAACTCATTGTTTTATATCTTTTTATCTTAAAAAAATTGATGGATAGTTATTATTTGAGAGTCTTGGATGCTGCTGCTGTTTTCCTGGTCTACAACCTTGAAATATTGGGCTACTCATGGATCTTTCTTTGTATGCATTGTATACCTGCACCCAACCCCAGCTGGAAATGAGAAAAATTTGAAAATTCCTACAGCTTGTCAGGAACTTGGAATTGAACTTGGCTTTACTCTTTTCAGGCAACCCAGAGGTGAGTGTGTCTATGTACCTTACCCAAATACAATGCTATCCAATCAGAAACTATTTGCCAGAATCCCATTTTTCTTCTACTATGAATAGTAAACATTTGCTGTTTTAAGAAAGACATTATGATTTACTTATAAGTACATGTAAAAAGAATCACTGAACAAAGATTCTTGGGTGAGGATGGAAAAGTTCCCAAAACATAGGAAATTCATACATATTCATGAAATTTCATCATCTCACCTTCACTGGCTATGACTGAGAAAGGAAAACAACCTCATAGTTTAAACAAGTTATTATTTTGTTCAGAAAATTATTAGGGCCCTAAGTACTCACATTTGTTGATTGTTTTTGTAAAGCCCAGTTTTAGTTCAACTTAATCTTAATACACACATCTGAGACCAATCTGTAAGAATTCATAGTTGCTTTTTGTTTTTTTTTAATTTTAGGGTTGGAAGGAATCTCAGAGAACATGTCCAACTTATAATAGAAACTCCACTTGTATAAAGGCATAGACCTTGGACAGAATCCAGGGGGGCATACTTTAGCATAATTCACACTGTACTTGGAATAATCTTGAATTATGGTAGTTTATATAAATTAACTAATGTGTTTTATAGAAAATACTGACCTCTTTGGCCTCCACTAACTATTCTTTTTTAATTACTTTTTCTTCCCTTTTATCAAAGGTCATCTGACATTTAAAATTTTCAGATTTCCTGCCATACTTCTAATGGCAATTGTGAAATACTAATATAAAAGTTGTGATTTTTTTATTTTTTAAAGCTGTGATATTGACTAGTTATGTAAGTTTATTACTAAATATAATATTCTAGCACATATTAAAGCATCCTACCATTAGTAGTGCTTGGCGCTAAATTTTGTAAAGCTGTGTTTGTGTATATATATATATATATACATATATGTATGTATATATATGTATGCATAATTATACATACATATATATATATATATTCTAAATTGCAATCCATGTTACTATTCACTACCAAAGAAATCCACAAAACCACCAACCTTAAAAAATTAGTACCACTGTCAGCTAACATAATAATCCGACTTAGATATTAACTTAACTAGAATGGAAAAAGTGATACTTTAGAAGTATAAAACAAACAAAAAAGACAAATTAATGCTGCAGTATCTCAAATCTGACATGGGCAACTTACAGAAAATATTACAATTGTCAACTAAAATTATTTCTTCCATGCCTTATTCTAAAGTGCAGAAACAATGACTTCTGTATTCCAAAAGTAACAACTGTTTTATTTTTCTATGGATACTGCACACATTCCTTAGGCATTTTTCAACTTGAATATATTTTGGTTGACTTGTGATGCAGCTAAAATCACTGTTCAGGCATAGAGTTATGACTCTCAGTAGAAAAGTCTATATTTCACAGCATGGGTTTCTTTAGAAATAGGCTCCTGTGCAAAGGCAGTACTTTTACCTTGAATGTCTCTAGATTGTGATTATTAAATACAGTGCTAATATACATGGGTTTAACTGGGATAATGTAAAATAAACCAAAAAAAAAAAAAAAGAACCCACATCATAGTAAATCAACATAAATATAAAATAGAACAATTGAGCATTTCTGAATTGAGCTGGTCCAGCATCATGAGCAGGTACCTAGTGTTCCTTCTCCACATGTCTCAAACCTATTAAGAGAAAAGATTTTTATTCTCAACAAGAAAATAAACATAGAGATGGAGGGTGTGCAGTTTATGACTGTGGTACCACTGACTTGTAATAATGGTGAATAGGCCTTCCTTCCATGTCTGTCTTGTTCCTCTTAAAATTTTTTTAATCCCTTTACTTATCAGCCTCTTTTCTATTCTAATTTTCTTCCTTTTCCCATGTATATTGCCTTAATTGATGGCACTCAAAGCTAGAATCTTTCTTTAGAACGAGGGTTGGTAGTATGTGTGCTGCTGATGATGTAAGAGATGATTTTCTGTCATTCTTAAATAAAATGGCAGAGTTTGTTTTGGGTGATCTCTGATTTGCCCTTTCATTCTTGCCTCCTGCTTTTGGGTCTAAAGCCCAGTTCCTAAAGCCTAAATCACTCCACCCAAGCACCTCTGCCACCTTTTGATTCCAATTGCCCATCAGCTAATTCTGGCTGACTATTAAATAACAGTTGGGATTTGTGGTAAGTGAAGTTGAAAGAGGGACTTGTGATAATGGACACGTTTTTAAGGTAGGATAACACTTGAATGGTAGGATAATACCTAAAGTGGGGGTGAAGCTGCCTATCCATAAGAAGGCCAAACTGAACAAGGTGATTTATAGCATTATTATAGAAAGACAGAAGCTTACCAGTGAAAGCCTATTCTGCCAATGTCTCACTACCTTCTGACCATTTATTTGCTCCACTTCTTGGATAGGAATTCTCCCTCATGTGTCCAATAATATCTTAGTAGACAGAGTAGTCAAGGTCACCACATGATGGAAGTTTTTTGAAGGAATGGTTTGTAGATTGCTGTTAATCCCTCTCCCCCAAGAAATGTGTATATTTATGGGGGAGTGAAGAGGAAATGAAAATTGAGCAGGTATAACCTCTGAAAAATTAATATTTAGCCTTTTTTAGAAGTTACTTTAAAAGTAAAGGAAACTTTCTGTCTTAGCATGCTAAGATAAGATTCTCTCTTATGTTTCCGAAAGTTCATTCATTTGCAAAAAAAAAGTGTGCATATATAGATATATACACACACACATACACCTGTATGGCTTTTAAAACATATAAATACGTTTACCTATGTAAATGAACTATCTTGAATTATGGTAGTTTATATAAATTAACTAATGTGTTTATAGAAAACACTGACTTACATTGGCTCCTTTAACTTTCTTTTATCAAAGGTCATCGACATTTAAAATTTTAGAAAGGGTAGTAAGTTTGGAACACAAGGTTTGCAAGGGTTAATGTTGAAAAATTATCCATGCATATGTTTTGAAAATAAAAAGCTTTAATTAAAAAAAAAAGAAAGAATGGGAAGTAGAAAATAATAGATGATGGGTGATCCTAGAGTTGCCCAAATTGGTTTAAAACAAAAAAGAAGTTTGTTCAAAGTTTGTTTAAAAGCTACCTCTATTCATCTTAAAGTTTCCATTGCTTCATAATTCTTCCCTCCTTCATTCACCCTTTACTGAACTATATTACAGCAGAAATATAATTGACAATTAGAAGTTGAATTAACACACAGGTGGATAATATACTTAATATAACTTTACTATGCTGCAAAGAAATATTTCTGCAATCTGAGAGTCCCTAAAACATAGGCAAGATTTCTCTCTGCAGAAAGGGAGCATCTTTTGGTCAAAAAAGCAATAGTGGAAACCTTCACTCTAGTCATTGGGTTCAAGTGTTCATCTTTTTGTGGCTTTAAAAGCACTACAAGGAAATGAGTTGATATTCTGAGTGGCACACAGTAACTATAGTATCCTTGTACTTTATTTTAGTTTCCTTTGTTTCAAAATCAATTTCTTGCCTTAGGAAAAAATTGCTGGGAACCAGTCTGGCATCAAGTTTACTAAATAAAAAGTGCTTTTTATTTTTTGTACAAGACTGTTAAATCTTCTTGTCTATGCTGCCTGTTTTTCTATGTTCTTCTGCAGTCTGATTCTAGTACATTAGGAAAAAATTGTCATGAAGTGTAAACTCTCCTTTGAGTGATTAGCCAAGAAATTACCTTAGTGGGTGAAGTGACCTTATCCACAGATTGCTTTTCCCAGAGATTGCGCTTGCTTGATACATCACCCGGCCTTAAGTCCTGTTAAAAACAAAAGGAAGTAGGTCAGACAAAAGTTCATACTTTGACCATGACTATATTTCATCTCTGAATCAGGTATTTTTCACTTGCTTTAGTTTTTTCAGGGATATGAAATAGGTGTTTACTGGATAGCGCTTCCTCTTCCCCTCTTCCCCTTTTTTTCATTCTTTCCCTTCACCCCATCCCATAACCATGGCCTTTGTCTTTTGGAAAAAGCACTGGACTAGAATTCAGAACATCCCAGTTTTAATCATGACCTGATCCCTGATTTCTTGTGTAACTTGGGGAATTTACATAAGTGCTCTGTCTTGATATGTCTGAAGCAGACAAATATGGAGATGCAAGGAGGAATCAAACAACTAAAATAACTTTTGACAAACTGTGCTTATGGAATAAAATATGTCACAAATTATCTAAAATAATTTACATGTGTATATTTAACATGCATTTCCCCCTAAAAGACTTATCTGCATTTTCATTAAAGCAATATTAAAAGCAGTTTATAGTCTCTGAACCCATACTATTTGAGCAAAGAGCAAAAATCAGAGCAGGAGAAATGAAGATAAACTAAAGATATGCTAGATGGCATGGAGAAGAAGGTCTAAGAACATACATTTGTTATAGAAAATTTACAAGGTTGGATAATCTACATGGGGATAATTTAGAATTTATTATAAACATAAGAACCCAATAGACTGTAAGAAGAAAGATACCAGACTTTATAATAACTTGGTATATATTGAACTAAATGTGAATTTTTCAGAGAAAAAGGCACAAAATCTGTGCTAAATACAAGTTTGTTTTTATTCTCAGAATCAACCTAAATGATGCTTGGTAAGGAAGTTCTTTTATGGAAGGCATATTGACTTTAGTGCAACGGTGATGTTTATCTTGCCAATCTCTATCTATCAATGAGAGTTCTAAAAGAGTTAATTCTGTTCATGGGTATCAAATCAATATGTTACTTCTCAAGAATTCATGGATTATTGATTTCATTGGTATAGGTGCTCCTTCCAACAATCCAGATATTGCCAGGGTAACATTGGACAAGTGAATTAAATTCTCTGAGTTTCAGTTTTCTCATCTGAAAAATTAACTCTGAAGTCCCTTTTCAGTTCAAAATCAGCGATAATGTGACCCTGTCCCTTACTAGGTGGTCCCCATTAATTGCTGGGGTTCAAACACTTCAGTGTTGAGTTATTACAGATTTTACTAGGCTGACCTTTGGCTATCAATAACACAGTCTATCTGTGGATCTATATTTAACATCATTATGGTTTAGTTAAGATCTGTCCAAGTTATAATAATGCTGGTACAATCTTCAAGAACTGACATAACTTCTTTTGAGGCATTAGATCATAGGGAGGAAGTAAATATTATTACCAAGCACTGTTTTCTAGGACTCATTGGTTGTACATGCCATTACTCCAGGCAGGTTAGACCCGGCTGAGGATCTCATTGAGCTTTAGGATTTTAGCAGCAGCACATGTTCCTGATATCCAAGAAAGAACTACAACTATTTAATTTGGCAGCATCAAGCAATGAGTACAAATTGTTTCTGAAACAGTTTCCTCAGACCCTTTGCCAATCTGACAGGGTAATTGTTGCCAAGTTGTCCTGGAGGCATCTTTAGAGTTTTGAAAATTAGACTAAGTGACATGTTGATGCTAGGGTTTGGAAAGTGACTTGCTTTAAGCTTGGGTGATTCATAGAAGGCAAATACTTGTCTTTCATACCAATGTTATTCCGTCCTTAAAAATTCTCTGTAAATCTTTCACTCCCCAGAATCTTTAGTTATTTTTAGCTTACATTGTCATTTTTAAAGTACAGGTTGCCAATAGTTATATTTTAAATCTGAGAAGGGATATGACGATGGAAGGATATTTGGCAAATGGCAACATATTGGTAGTTTGCCCATCGTGTTACCAGATAACATTGACTAAATCACAGAAAAATGTTGTCATTTTTAAGTCAAAGGGGAAATGTAAATGGATTTACCTGACCTGGCCTTACATTTTTTTTTTTTTTAAAGAAAGACTCATTCCTGAAGAGCAGAGGGAGAAATGAAGGCATCAGAAGCAGGTTTTCCAGTCAAGCAGAGATCAAAGAGTGAAGAGGAAGAGTAGTCAGCTGAGAGAGTTTGTTGATTTTTTTTTAACAAAAAAGAGAAACAAGTTAGTGTTTTGTTTTCTAATGAGACTTTTAGACATAAAGAAGAAACAAGAGAACCAAAGCAGATATATTTAGAATGGAATTCCATTTGCAAAACTACATGACATTTTACACATTTTATTCACAAGCAACAACAGAAACATCCAAATGAGGAATCAAGTGAATACTTATTCAGATCTGGAAATATTTGAAAAAAAATTTTGGAAGAGGAACCAGTAATGATAAATCTTTCAGAGAACTTTTAATTCTTACTAGATCAAAGGCTGTCAAAAACACAGCATATCTAGAGGTAGGCAGTTTTGTTGTGCTCTTTTCTGTCTTGGAATCTTGGGCTTCTTCCAAGGCTTAGCTCATGTACCTCCTCAATTAATCAACAAATATTTAATTGGTCACTTTTTACTATGTGCCAAACACTATGCTAAGTAAGGCACTAGACATACAAATACAAAAGTGCGACAGTCCCTGCCTGCAAGGATGTTACACCTGGCATGGGAAGCCTTTTCTGATCCCCTCACCCCCAAATGTAACAATCTGTTTATCTATTTTAGCTTTCCAACAGCAGTCCAGTGGAAGGCAGACATGGGTTGTGTGTGTGTGTGTGTGCACATTTCTAGTACCTACCATAGTACTTTGAATATATAATAGTTAAATATTTGTTGGATTGGATCAAATGTTTTCATAAAGGAAGTTGGCTTATATTCTTATCAGACAATTTTTAGCAATAGGTTCTTTAATCCCGTTTTTCCTTTTTAATTGGGCTATTATTGGATGGACATCAGCTGAAGTATTGTAATCTCTCTGAAAATTTAGCATCTCTCTGAAAATTTAGCAGTCCTTATCTGTCGTGCCCTTATCAGAATTCCTAGAAACACATGCCTCTGAATGCACATCTGTATAGCAAGAAGCATAAAAAGAGGTCCTTGAATCAATCCCCTTTATCCTAGGATCGAAATTCATCTATCAGGATCTCCTGTTCACTAGGGATGACTGTTTTCTGATCTGAAGATGTGAAGGGAAAAAAAGTAAATGTTTGATGATGAAAAATAAAGTTTAATTTAAAAAGAAAGAAATCATTATGATTTAAGGTACAGTAACAACTCCATAGAAATTGGGACACAGTCTCAAGGAAGGAAAGTAATAAAATAGTTGCCACAAAATACTTCTACTTATTCAGTGTAGTCACTCAATAACAGGTCTAAGTAATCCCCTGTAAGCATGAAGGGAAGGAGATAATCTTTTATTCATCAGGAAATTGTTGTTAAGCAGAAATTTTAATGTTTTGTAAGCTGCTTTCTTTTGGCTTTTTAATTAGGAGTGGCATAGTAGAAAGTGTTGGACTAGGAATAAGGAAACCTCAGGTTCAAATTCAGTCTCTGACACTAGCTATGTAAAGATATGAAGAATACTTGATTTATCATTTTTGGTTTTTAAACTAGAGGAGCCACTAATACACATGGGACCTTGAGCAAACTACAACTTCTCTACATTTTTGCTCTGTCATCTATAAAATGAAGGTCTGTATATTCCTTTCGATTCTAAATCTGTGATCCTTTGAACATGGACAAGTCACTTATGTACTGAGATAAAGAAGCATTGTGAACTTTATTTGTGGAGAGAATTCTCAAACCAAGGAAGTTAGGAATGTTATTACCATGGCAACTTGGAGTGGCCTCTGTTGGAGACACAAATATAATTTTATATTCTATATAAAAGAGCAACTGGTTTCTATCTTTCCTCTTAATTAATAAGACATTAATCTAATGATTGGCTTATGAACTTGATAATAATCAATAATTCAGAAGAGTAGTAGTTTATATGTTATAATATGCTGAGACATGACTAGATCATCCTAGTCTAAGTTTTTGATTAAAAAAAGTAAAACTTCTGGGGTTTATGAACGTTTATTTCAGCAACACAAACATCACCCTTCTAACTTACTTCCATAGCCTTCCTGAGTGGCTATGATTGAAATTTTCATCATTGGCCAATTTTGTAGGTTGCAATAAGCTTCCTCAAGATGTCAACCGAGCTTCTGATAGAGTGGGTCTATACTCAAAGCTTTTTTTAGTTCAGTAGAATTTTTCTGTATTCTGTTGATACAGACCTCAAGAATCCAGCGTTACTTTCACACTGACTATGGTAAAAAGAGAACTTTCTTCCCAACCCACCTGGGGAAGTGCTAACACAGGCTATCCTGGGCACAGAAGAGACCGTACCATACCAGAACCTCTCTTAGATCAAATTCTCCCCTCAGATAAACAAGACGGGGGTTTCCTGTATAATCCCATCCAACCATCACCAGGGAACTAAGGCTGGCCAGTGCTGGCATCTAGCCATCTGTCCTGCCTCTGCCCAGTCTTTCACTGGGAATAATTTGCAAAGAATTTCAGAGATCTTGACTTCCCCCACCACTTCCCAAGGGGAGTCAATGAATTTATTTTTGGAGCTGGTTTTGAGGAAGACCTGCTTATATTATTGAGTCAATCCTTGCCTCAGCCCTTTAGCCTCTCCCAGACCATGTTTAATTTTCCCCAGACATCTACCAGTAAACATCTTGTTATAAAGTTACTTTTGGACTTCCTTCAGTCTCAGGAATTATGCACAGAGTAACAAAGTCACTGCTTTGAATCTATTGGAATTCTAGTAGCAATAGTAATACTGATTTGATTATTGGTCCCTGAGTAATTGATAAAAACAGGATGCTGGGGCTGGGCATTGGGGAGGTGGGTGAGAATGAATAGAATACACATGGACAGCTGATATAATGACAAGATGTTTTTCTTGGATACCCTTTTGCCTTATATCTAGAGATTAGTTTCGTATCTAGAACATAGAAAGTGTCTAATAGGGATTTGTTGTTTGATAAATATTTCTAAGTACCTACACATATTGCACCTTAGGTAGATAAACGATGTTAGGGTACATACTTTTTCTTTGTTTTCTTTTTAAATTCTGAAAAGTGTTGACAAATAGCTATTTTAAAAATTATATATCTGACCCAGTGAGTCAAATTTAATATTCAATGCCTTAAAAACTTAGACTTTTGAGAAACTATTTTTAGTCTTATATCAATGATTTTGATTCTATGCTTATTCTGGAATAGATGGTGCTCTAATTCTCTATCCCATTTGGGATTTTATAACTGAAGGTAGAAGTAGAAAAATTATGGTTTATTATCAGTTTTTGTATGTACCTATATGTCTGGGATCATGTAAAAATTTCTTGGGAGAACAGAGTGTGTGAGTGGAAAAAGTTTAAGAAATCTTGCTCTAATTGAGACTCATTAGTCATAGGCAGTTTTGTTTAGAAAAACCTACTTGGCATGTAACTGGCTGAAAATGACAAGGTAGCAAGGACTAAATAAATATTTGTGCATTTTTATATTAAAAAGATGCAAATGAGATTATTGTACTATCCAAAGATTCTTAACAAGGCCTTTCAAATATGACACTCAGTATCACTTTTGAGCAAAGAGGTTAGATAACTTTTTTTTATAATGTGATGTCCCTGCTGAATAGATCAGTACACTTCAGATCTCCAAAAACAAGAATCAAAGAGCCAATAATGACTAGACCCTATTGCTGTTTTTCCTGTGGTGATGCTAACAATTACATTTTACCAAGTATTTCAGCAACTATGTTTATTTATACCATGTGCATAGTTACAAAAAAAAAAAAAAAGCCAATTTCTCAAACTTTAAATAGGAATATGACAAAGTGGCTAGAGGGAGAAAGCGAATTTGGGGCTAAAATTTTTTTTAAAATATTCTTCAAAAATGTTTTATAAGTTATCTTTTATACCTCTTCAGTAGAATCAAATATGACTTATAAAAACAATTAACTCCCTATATTTTAATACACATTTTTTTGCCATTTCTAGTACTTGAGTATCTCCAATTGGAGTTAGTAGTAGTCAGAAAAGGCAACCATTTACAGAGCTATTCCTACAGGAGAAAAAATGCTGGAAGTAGAGACAATGAGTCTGGGTCAATTTCCTGTATGAGTTTTGTTAACCCATCACTTCTGTAGGCCTCAATTTCTTTTTTTTTTTTTTAACTCAGGGGTTTAGATTAAACGATTTACATAGTTTCTTCCATTTCTAAAAAAAAGTGACCTTTTGATCCCTTACTTACAATTATCAGGAGAGTTAAGACTGGTATAGGAGAAGAATCTGAGATTTGGAGTCAGAGGACCTAACTTCTCTCTCTATCCATCTAATCTATAATTTATCTATCAATCATCTATCTGTATAATCTATCTATTCATCTAATCTAAATACCTATCTATCTAATTAAAAATAACAGATGACATTTATATCACACTCACTATGTACTAGAATTGTGTTAAATGCTTTACACTTATTGTTTCATTTGATCCTCACGACAACCTTGGATGGGGGATACTATTATAATTTCCATTTTACAGATGAGACTGAGGCAAACTGAGATTAAATGGGTTTGTTTAGGGTCATACTTGCTGTGTGAGCTTGAGCAAGGGAATAGTACTCTAAAATCCTATCCAGTTCTAAATCCTAAGAACCCCATGAGTGTCCCTAAACCTGCACCTGCTTACTGATTACAAGAAAACAGGACCACTTTGTTCTTTCACTCTCAGATTCAATTGCCTTCTTTCCCTCTAGCCTTCTGTTTGCAGGAGAAAGTGTACAGAATCCCACAGAAAGTCATAGCTGCACTTACCGAGGGCTTAGGGGCAGGCGACTTGTTCCCTTCTGGGGTTTTAGTGAGCCATTCGTTGATGCGGCTGGAAACCCCCACTTTCAAGCCAGCGGTTTCCTGAGAAACAGTTAAGCAAACACAATGTAAGATACTTAAAACGGTCCTAGGTGGGTGTGGAGGCTTAGCTTGGGGATGGTGGGAAAGCTACTTTTTTCAGGAGTCACAAGTGGCTCCAGATTTGATCCCAGACCCACTGGGGGGTGAGGGGTGGGAGGAAGGAGAGAGGAAGAGTGGATAGGGAGGAGAGAGAGACCTAGACACAGAGAGATAGAAACACGTCCACTGCTGCAGACACTTAGGGGAAGTGGGGTCCTAAAGGTATCTCTCATTTCCTAGGGAAATCAATCTGCAGTCATAACTAAGCAGCAGCATACAAGGCGCCCAGGTTTAGCTGGAAACATGCTTTATCAGCCAAGCCTGGGGCACCTTGTATGCTGCTGCTTTATCTTCATTATAGATGAATGAAAAATTGCCAGAATAGGATTGATTTTTTAAAAATTCTCATCTAATTATAAGGGAGAGGGCAAGAGGCAGGTGTTCAGGATAATGATAACAGCAACAACATTTCTAAAGCATTCTAAGGTTTGCAAAGTGCTTTGCACACATTTATCTTCACTATAATCTGGGAGACAGATGCTATTATTCTCATTTTACAGATGAAACAACTGAGGCTGAGAGATTAAGTAGCTCCTCCAGGATCACATTTGAACATTAAGATGTCCTTAACTTCAGGTCCAGTACCCTATTCACTCACCAAGAGTTCAAATCTCCTCTCTGCCACTAAATTTGGGGGGGGGGGGTCACTTATTAGGTGGCTGGGGACAGAGCACCAGGCCTGGAGTCAGGAAGACTCATCTCTCAGATTTCAAATCTGACCTCAGACACTTCCTAGTTATGTGAACCTGGACAAGAAAATTAACCCCATTTCCCTCAGTTTCTTCATTTATAAGATGAACTGGAAATGTAATCAGCAAATCATTCCAATATCTTTGCAAAGAAAATCCCAAATGGGATCATGATGAATCAGAAATGACTAAACAACAACCTTAGCTTCAGTATCTTCTTCTATAAAATGCCATTGAACAAGATAAGCTCAAAGGTTTCTTTCGGCTCTCTGATCCCATGATCTTTAAGACAGTCACACAATGTTCACTTTTTCATCATATCACTTTTTCAATTCTATAACATATAAGGTCTTGAATGCTACAAAATCTGTTCTATTAAACAGATATTATCCTGATTTTTTTTTTTGTTCAGAGATTGACTGCCAAACCTATAATATAATTAAGAATGTTATAGTCACATTATGTAACTTAAACACATCTTCTGAGTTTGGTCATTGTGAATAAAAAACTCTTTACAAGAATTAATAATTCATTCATGAGAATTCTCTCTTTCCTGCTGGTTCTATGATTAAGTGCTATAATCAATCTTGAAAAAAAATGAAACAAAGGCATAATTAATAAAACTCACCTTGTTTGGTGTGCCTGTCCCAGTAGGGGAGGAAAACACATTTCCTTTCTCCCACATGCTCTTAATGTTACGGACCCCTTCAGCAGGAACTGGTAGATCTGAGGCTGCTGCCTTAGATGGCTTGGAAGTCTTTGTGCCCTGATGAGGAAGAATTATTTGAGTTCAGTATGGATAAACTGACTTCCTAAGATTTACAGCAAGGCTATCTTCTCCCTCAAAGTAATTGTTTTAAAATTCCTTTTATCCTGAGAGATCCATCTGATCTATCCCACATACCATTGGGGATTCCATTTCCGATGTGGATCGGACTGCTTTAGTCTGAACAACATATTCTCTAAAAATTCACTTTTACCACAAAACGACTTCTTTCACTAGTGATGAAAAAAGTATATGAGATGAATTTTAAAATTATACTCTTGACTGTATGGAACCACATTCCTGCATTCACTCTGTCAACAGTTTCTAGTTGGCAGAAAAATAGTTCATGAGTAGAATTTTCCTTATTTTTTGCAGTAAAATGTCTACTAAAAGAGGGAAGGGAAGGAAGTATTATATAAATAAATTCAATAATTAGGACTCCTAATTAGTATCTAAGTTAGGTACTACTTTGGTGGACCAGACCTATGATTTCATTTCCTTTCTTCTTCTGGTGAGGAATTTTCCTTTCCTGCACATTGAAATTTGTTGTCTTAAGAGAGTTGCCTGGGATATAGAAAGAGTAATTTACTTGCTCAAGATCATATAAATAATATGTGTCAGGAGAAGACTTGAATTTAGGTGTTCCTAACTCTAAGGCCTATTGTCTTGCCATTTTAAGGTATCCTGAAGATATAAAACATCAGAAGTGATCTTTGACCACAAGAAGGTTACAATTATAGAAATTTTGAATTTTGGGTAATTAAAATTGATATGAACACTAGGCCCAGACTGCCTTGTAACACTTGAAAATTTTTGTTACTAATTACATATGAACAAAGGTTTTATTAACAAAACAAGTATACAATTGTAAGGGGTATGATTAAAGTATGTAGAAAATAACAGTAGGGTGTGTTCAAAAAAGAGGACTGTATTTGGGGCTTAGGAAACCTAGATTAAAATTTGGCCAGAGAGAAAAATGGGCCAATTAACTTTTCTGTGAGCTGCAATTTCTTCATCTTTGAAACTAGGATAATGAAATTAAAATAAATAAGCTACCACTAAGAGTTGCTTTGAAGAAAATAGTTTATAACTCTAGAAATATTAGTGAAATGTGAATTATATTATTGCTAATGATATGAAGATGATAACAACGATAATGATAACTTAAGGATACTGAGCATATAAATTATAATGTTGATTAGCAAAGGATTTATTTCATTAAAAAATAAAATATCCGGAGCAAGAAAAGTGTTAGATTCATATGTATTTCTGGTCAGAGCACAGCTAGTGTATTATGTTCAATTATGGGTAATACATTTTAGAAGGAAAACTGACAAGTTAAAATATGATTACAAGAGGGTGAGAGACTAGTAAATATGGGAGGGGAGGAAGAATTAAAGAAGCTGAAAATGTTTAGCCAGAAGACTAATGAATAGTATGAACACCTTCAAATATCTGAAATATTTTCATGTAAAGGAGAATTAAACTTTTTCTTTGCAACAGAGAGCAGAGCTAAAATCAATGAGTGAAAGATCTATAAGTGAATATTTATAGAAAAAATATCGTCATTACCTGCCATCTAGGAAGCAATAGGGGAAAGGAGGGGATAATTTGGAAAGAAGGTTTTGCAAGGGTCAATATTGAAAAATTGCCCATGCATATGTTTTGTAAATAAAAAAAGAAGAAAATTATATTGTAAGAAAAACTTTCAAAGAATTATCCAAAATTGGAATGGGCTCTCTCAGCGTATAGAGTGTTTCACAACACTCAAAATGTTCAAGTAAAATCTAGAGACCACTTTATTGGGGGTGTTATAGTCAGAATTCATGATTTGGGTAGAATTTGAACTAACTGCCATCTGGGGACTCCTCCATACATAAATCCATAATTACATTTCTTGGGGGGGGAACTATCATCTAAAGTCAACTCCAGTTGAAAAAAATAAAACTATATTTATTTAAAATTGTTCTGCCATTTGTACTTTTCATTACTTCAGATGGGCTTTCTCTGCCATAGTCTAAAGTAAAGTCAAACCCTTTTTAATGACTAAATCATTAACTGGATATTGGAAGTTATTACTGCTTCAAATCAAATATTCTATTTAGCCTCCTGGCAAGTGTTTTTTACATTTGCTTCTTTTTTATACATCCATAGCTCAATTTACTGGATGAACAAAAAAAAGTTAGGACAATGGTTACCTCAATTGCACTAGTGTATTGCTCTAGTCTGCTGTCAATCTTGGAGACAACTGCTGTAGGGTGACTTAACTTGGCACCGCTGCTTAAAAAAAAAGAAAAGAATAAATGATTTTATAGATCCATATAAGATTTGCTGCTCTCAGATAAACAATGAAATATATGTGTATATGCATACCTTTTCTGGACGGATTTATTCAAAAATTCTGCCCGCTCTTCTATCTAGAAGAAGAAAAAGTAAATGCAATTATCATTTGTTGAATTTCTTTCATGCTTAAAATTCATGTCTTGTTCCTACCACCAATCAACTCTTGATGAGAAAAAAAAAATATTTGACTGTTGGTAGGATTTAGGACTGATATGTTTGACTGTGATTAATTGCTAAAACATCATTTGAAAGATATCATGAAAAGGGGAGAAAAAAGGATGTCCCTGTGCAAAACTCGTGAGAGCTTTTTTATTTTTAGTGTGCTATTTTTAGATGTCATTTTAATTCCCCATGTCTGTAGCCTTAAAATTCTACCTATGGCATTTCTGCTTGCAAAGCAGTGAAGAGGCAGGAAGGGTCAGAGACAAATGAATCATATTTATGTGTTCATGTCTTCTTTAACTACTTTAAGTGACAATCAGTTCCCAGTGGTCTCATCTTGAGAGTCAGGAATGACATGGATCAGCATAATCTCAGATAATCTCCAAGACTCATTTCAATTTATGCCTAAGCAACAAATACATAATGAATTTTAATGTCACCATTTTCTCTTCCACTGTCCTTCACTTGGTAAAGACATTTGTAAACGAAGCAATGGCTACAGGGTGGATATCAAAGGGTAGGAAAAAGAACAAAGATCTTGGATTATCCATAGACTGAAATAAAATAGATGAAGTTTCTCAAAATAGACAACTTGGTTCAAAAAAGTTACCTTGAGAGATGAGCCTTTAGGAGTGAAACACTTAAATGGTTTCTTGTCATCTGATAGACCATCTTCTGGCATTTTCTGGCGTTTCTCAGCAGCTTCTGCCCTTCGTCTTTCAATCTCTTCCTTCAGCCTCCTTTTCTCCTCCTAGAAGGAAGCAACATGAGATACTTAGCCGTAACTTCAAGGATAATTTACCCAGTTCTAGTCCCATGTCTTCCTTTTTTTTCTTTTTCTATTCTGGGTCCAATTTATCTTCCTTTCCTCTGGTTTTTGTAACACTTCTAGAATCAAAGAATCCTATTGACAAAGGTTGTTATTGTTATTTGTTCTTCATTCTCTAAGAGGACAGTGACCTCGGGGAGGTGATACTATAAAATGTAAACTAATTGGATTTCAGTGAGGAGGGCTTACACAAGGTCACCTGCCTCATTTTCCCCTCCAGAGCCATCTGGATTCAGTGATCAGGATGTCCAGGACAGCTGGAGATGGTCCTGGATGTAGTGGAGAGCTTGGCCTTTTTAAACTCAAGGACAGATTATTTCACTTCCCTTTATGCAGAATCCCTGTTGAGTAATTATCTAATTTCTGTTAAATACTTTCAGCAAGGGTATTACTTTTTAGAGTTTTTTCTTATGTTGAACTCAATTCTACCTCTCTACATATTTCTAATCATAATAACAATAATATAATAACTTAAGGAGTTTTAAAGCGCTTTCTGCAAAATAACTACATGAGGCAGATCATTTGGGGATTAATATGCTCTAGAGGAGGACATTGAAGTCTAAAGAATCACATTTCCAAGGTCACACAGGTTATGATTATTTGGGTGAGGATACTAACTCAGTTCTCCAATCTCTTTTATATTATCCAGTGCTTTTATATTGATTTTTTTTTCTGCCTTTTGGAGCTTTTAGGAATAAGTCCATCTTCTCCACATGATACTTCTTTAACTATTCGAAAGTAGCTCTTCCATGTTTCTATTCCAATTCCTTTGAGTAGTTTCCAGAATCAGAGACATTTAGTGTTAGAGGAACATTAGACATGATCAAGTCCAACTCTTGGAATATTATCATCCATTCTGTCTTCCTTGAAGGAATTTATGAATACCAGTCTTAAAATACAATGCCTATAATTGAATATAATTCACCAGATGTGATCAGATTAGCAAAGTATCATGGGACTAATATTCCTAAGATCTGGACATGATATTTCTACTAATGTCAAGATGACATTAGCTTTCCTGGTACCGATACCACGTTGGCAATATTAGCTCTGTTATTATTCTTAGTAGTAATTTATAAATTTATAAAGCTCTTAAAGGCTTGGTAAGCACTCTTTCAAAATATCCCTGTAAAAGATAGATGTTATTAGGTTCATGATCAAATAAAACTCCCAGATCTTTTCTCTGATTCTTCTTTCTCTTTTTCAAAATGCTCTTCCCCCACCCATTAAATTGAATTAACTAATTTGTGCATATGTTGTACAATCCTATATAATGTAAGCTCTTTGACTATTTTGTTTTTATCCTCTGTGTCTCCAGAGTCTTAACCATAAAAGATGCTGATGTTTGTTGGGCTGCATGAACTATTGCCAAGGCAGATTTTTCTTCATTTGCTCCTTAAGCAATTAAATTCTTTACTTTTATTACAATACATTAAATCTCATTGTTTTTAGCTCAGTGTCCTATATCACATAACTGAGCTTTGACTAGATTTGTATCATTTACTATTATTTCTGGTGCTTGTTTCCTCAGCAAGCCTAGATTATAAGGTTGATGGGCACACTTAATATTTTTTATTTTTCATAGGAACCAGCACCTATAAGAGGTGCTCATAAAATACAGATTAGTTGTTGTTGGACAAACTTTCATACTACGATTTGCCACTTTTCCTTCCTAAAGAATGACTATAGTCTTTACATTAGTTTATGTCAGTAAGTTCTGTGACATGGAAAAGGGTATATTTGATTAACCTCATCTTGCACAGAAAACTATGCTATAAAGATGTTTTACATATTGGTCCATGTTTTATGGTAAATGAATGGTAGACCTGTGCCCTACAGTGCCCCATTTCCTACAAGGAGCCAATCTTGGCTTAGAAAAATGGAAAACAAAATCCTGTGGCTAAGAATATTGGTCTGGTGGCTATTTTTTTAGGATCCCACAAGATTTCAAAGCTGAATTGTTCTATGTGCCAGTTGGCTTTTGGAAGAGTGTGAAATGCCTTTGGTTAGGTAATTTTAAGAGGCCTGGTAAACAGATAAAAGGGAAGCACTGGGTTGGGGCCCTTCTGACCCCGGATGACTTTGTCCTTACTGCATGATTTATCCTCTCAGATATTAGTTGATGAGACCAGATTTACATTAGATGGGTAGGGAACATTTTTTAGTTTTGAGACCATTGAGTTGTTGGGGAAAAAAAAAAAGGCAAGTCTTGGACCACGCAAGCAAAAGAAAAAAAACCTCCAACAAATTTAAGGTTGTTGAGTTCTTTTGAGAAAGAGAAAGCTTACAAGTTTGAGTTTTCAGCTAAAGGATAGGATAAGTAATAGTCTAAAGTTTTCTTCAATAAATAGAACAAATGCTTTAAAATATATTTTAATTTTAAATTCTGGCTAGTTGATGGTTGGAAAGTTACTGGAGGAGTAAATTAGGAATAGGAAAAGAGAGAGAGAAGGAAAAAAGAGCAAGAAAGAAAGAAACAGAAGAAGGAAGATTTTGAAGGGGAGTCAAGTTAAGAAAAAGAGAGCTTTTCACACCCTTCAATTCATTTGGATTGTGTGTTTCAGAATTATCCATTACTGGATAAGTTATCTGTGATCGTTGTTTTTTACACATTGGGTAGCTGGTTGACCAATTTCCAGCTGTTCAATCGCTCTTTGTCTTTAAAAAATATTTAAAACTCTTTGCAGAATGAAATACTGGGAGAAATCTGGGCTTGCAAGGTATCTACAAAGGTGGGGGTGGGATTCCTGACTTGGGAGTACCCTGATATTGGGCCAAGGTTCTTTCCACTCTGCTTTAAGCCATCCCATTCCTCTTAGTCCATCATTACCTCCTCTCTGACTTTTCTCTCAGCCTCCTCTTGCTTCTTCCTCTGCTCCTCCTCCTCTAGGACCTTTCTGCGCTCTTCCCTCTTCTTCTTCAACTCTTCAAGCTCTAAGGCAGCCTCCTGCTGCTTCTGTTTTAGTTTCTCAAACTCTTCACTCTCCGTCTCTCCCCTGCGGCGGCGCAGCTCCTCCAGTCTCTTGCCAGCCTCCACTTGGGATGTTGCCTCAGCCTCCTTTACATCCGTGCTCCCTTTCCCACCACTTCGGCTGTAGGGGAAACCAGAAGGAAACTTAAAAGTACAACCACCACAGTCAGCTCTGCCCATAAGTAGCTTGGGGGCTGCCTGCTCAGGATGACTTGAGGGACACAGCCAAATCCCATCTATTAAAAAATATCTGTATCAATCACCTGACTATACATTAGCTTCCACTTGAACTGAAATCCCTGGCAGCATCCCTAAAAGGGTAAATAAGAAAGACATAGGCAGGATACTCCAGAAGGTGACCTGTTAAACATGTGTGTGTGTGTGTGTGTGTGTGTGTGTGTGTGTGTGTGTGTGAGAGAGAGAGAGAGAGACACACACCTGAGAGTAGCTAGATAAGACTACCCTTTTCCCATGAACACAGTTCAGGATATTCCAAATAAATGAAATTACATGGGGCAGTTCTAAGATGAAGGGAGCCCTTTAGGTGTATATGTGCAGAGTAGGCTGGGACACTAAAATAAATTCATCTACTTTAGAATCTGGCTTCTGGCCTGTGCAAAGTTAGTATCACCTATTTTCTGGATCATTTATTTACTATTCATTACTAACAGATATAGGCTCCTGTTCTCTAATAAGCTCTAGAGTTGGAATCAGGAGCACCTAGGTTTAAATCCTATCTCAGACATTAACTGTGACTCTGGGAAAAATCCGTTAATCTTTCTGATTTTTCCATTCTATCTGTAAAATGGAGATAATAGGGCTTCATCACAGGAGACCAGTCTTCCTGACCCTGGACCCAGCAGTCTAAACTGTGGATAAACGTTCCCCTGGCTTGAAATCCAGCCTCAGACTCCCACTATTGTGTGACCTTGAGTAAGTCACTTAACTCTGTTTGGCTCAGTTTCCTCACCTGCAAAATGAGCTGGAGCAGGAATGACAAACCACTTTAACATCTTTGCCAAGAAAATCCCAAATGGGGTCATGGAGAGTTGGAAATGACTGAACATCAACAATTATGTGTATATGAGGCTTAAGCCATAATACCTCTCACTTATATGAGGTATATTCATACAAACATCTGCAATATGCTTACATAAATATAAAAGGCAACATAGCATAGAACTCTTAGAAAGAAAATAATATTTGAAAGTAATCTATATTGTAATATATATACATATATATAGATAGATAGATAGATAGATAGACAGATAGATAGATGATGGATCCATAGATATAAATGTATATTTGAAGCCACAAGGGATAGTGATTAGAGTTAGCCTTGGAGTCAGGAAGTCCTAGATTCAAGTCCCACTCTTGACACATACAGACTATATGACCCTGGACAGGGTACTTTACCTCAAATGCCCCAGGCAACTCTCTCTAAGACAGTAAGTTGAAGAACACATACAATTTACATTGTTAGAGGGAATTTCCTCACTAAGGCTCCCGGGTATCAGTGAAACCACTTTCCTGGCCAAATGAGTTACCACTAGATGGTGCTCAGCCTTCTTTTCTGAAATTCAATCCTTCCAGCTTAGGTTATCATGGGTCTGGAGATAGAAGGAATCTCGAGAGCCAGAACCAACCTTGTCATCTTGCAGATGTTAAAACTAAAAAGGATTTGAACTAAAGTCTTCTAAATCTAAAATCAGTGTTCTACTTCCATAACAAGTCCTCCTTTCCCTTTCTGGGAAATCCTTCTCCTTTTTGGCAAGAATCTTATTCTAACTCATAAATAAGATAATAAGGGTTTTCTTGTCTTTTGGATTCTTGTAACTTTTCTTGTCCATTGAAGAGAAGGAGTCAGAAATATGAATTCCCCTTATTCAGCCACTGACATCCTGCTGCTTCCTTTCTTGGCATGTGGGCTGTTTAGTGATTTCCTGTTTCTCCAGAAAGGGCAATTTACCTTATTCTTCCTCTGAAGCCACTGGACAGTTTGCTGATTATAGGCTAAATTAGTTTCCCACCAAGAGAAACTTTTTCACCTGTCTCTCATAAGCAAACTGTTTTTATACACAGAACATCTTTTAGAGAAGCAATATAATTTTCTTGCCTCTGACAGATCCCATTTTGATTTCTTGTATCCAATCTGCTTCCAAGCTCACCATCCACTGTCAACTTTTACTTTTTGGTCAAAGTATGATCTCTAATAGCATATTCTTTCTCTTCCCTACCCCCAAGAAAACCACCACTGAACATATTTGGTCTTTGTGATCTCTAGGGCCTCCTTTACATGGACCTGATTCCTAAGTTTCCCCACAAAAGTAGCATTTTAGGGACACTGAATTTTAGGGAGATCTGCATTTCAGACTCAGGGAAAAGAGTCTGAAGATTCCCTTTTGCCATATCTCTATTGCCTCCACAGCACCAAAGGGCAATGGTATAAGAAATAAGGAATAATAGGGACAGTATCTAGTCAGTGACTCTTCCACTCAACAACCTTTGAGTTCAGAAGTCTATATAGGAAGCATCAGAATCTGGAGTCTAAATCCTGTCTCTTCCACTTAGTTCCTTTGTGACTGTAGGCAAGTCATTTCATCGCTGAGCCTCCATCTTTTCACCCATAAAATAAGGGAGTTGACATAAGTGGCTATTAAGGTCTCCATTAGTTCTATATCTTATTATATTCTCATTATATTATTATATTAGATTCTTAGTGTCCTTTACAGATATATATATATATATATATATATTTATATATATGCCTACATATATACCTATTTTCTATCATCTATCTGTCTGTCTGTCTCTGTCTAGCATCTCTAGGACATGATCTTGGACATTACAACATGAGTTATCTGCTCAAGAGTGAGGAACTGGTGCACTGACATTCTTCTGTATCTCCTATTACATGTTTAAAAAGTGGCTAGAGGTGCATACGTTCTACATAAGGACTGAACTCATGGCTATGGCTTTATTAATACTGTATTCTAATCAGTTAACCTAAGCAATTAATGAACAAACATGTAGTAAATACTTAGTATGTGCCCAGCACTGTGCTAAGCTCTGGGAATACAAAATCAAAAATGAAACAGAACTGGTTCTTAAAAACCTTACATACTGACAGGGAAAATGAAATGATCACACACACACACACACACACACACACACACACACACACAAAAACACATGAATAAAAACAGTATCTCCAAATACAAAGTCATTTGGATATACATAGATAAGGCTAGATACAGAGCTCAGGAAATCATTAGCATAGAGATAATAATTGAATCCATGGGAGCTTACAAGGTTATCCAGAGAGTGAATACAGGAAAAAATAGAGAAGTGGGCCCAGGACAGAATCACGGAGAGACAACAGAAGTGAGTGGCTGTGACGTGGGTAATAAATCGGCAAAGGAGACTGAGAAGGAATAGGTTGCGAGTTCTCACAAGGAGTGCTGGGAGAAAGCAGCATCATGAAAACTTAAAGAAGGATGAATATCTGGGAGGAGAGGGTGACTAATAGGATAAAGTGCTTCAAAGAATGAAGATTGAGAAGAGGTTTATAAGATTCAGCAATTAAGAGATCATTGCTAAATTTGGAGAGAGCAATTTAGGTTGACTAATGAGGTCAGAAGCTAGATGACAAGAAGTTAAGAAGGTTAAAAAAAATGAAGAAATTGAGTATATAGATGACTTTTTTCAGGGAGTATGATTGAGGAAGAGAGGAGAAAAGTAGGATAATAGTTAGCATGCATGTTGGGGTTCTTTTTTTTCAGGATGGAGGAGATGGGACTATTTACAGGCATCAGAGAAAGAACTAATAGAGGGGAAGTGACTGAATATTAGAGAGGAAGGATAACAGTGGAGACAATCTGCTGGAGAAGATAGGAGAGGAGGAAATCAAGGGTATATGGAGTGGGGCTGACCTTGGTAAGAAGTATTAGTATCAAATGTGATACTAATTAAAGTGCTTAGCTAGGTGTTCGATAAATGCTTATTCCTTTCCCATTAGTCCCTTTCTTTTTCTTTTTCATTATGATCAGATTAAGAATAGAGAGGTGGGGATGATGTTAAGAGGTTGTGAGAGTGGGAAGAACTTGGAGAATGGCTTTGATAATTCTGGTGAAGTCAGTATGTGTCAAAAATTCCATTTAAGGAAGTGGTGGGGAGGAGTTGCTGTGGGAGACTTGAGGGGAGAAGAGAATGTTTGGACAGACATGATGGAGAGTGTGATGGAGAATCAATTAAGGAGAAGTTAAAAATTTGCTTTGCCTCAGTGAGGTACCAGATGAAATTATATAATGTGACCTTGTAGTGGACCCAGTAGTATAGTCAAGTGACCTCCAGTACCATTCAGTAATGCATGAATAGAAGCAGATGAGGTAAATGGAATACCAAGAATGGGTTTTCCAGGATAAATATGAAGAAAGTGAGCATGACTTCCTTTAGAGATGTGTCTGTCTTGGCAGAGATTAATGATGTGGTATTTTCCGTAAGGATTGGTCTGACCTTGTTACTCCTCTATGCAATAAAATCCAGCAAAACTTTATTGCCTCTGAAATAAAATATTAACTTTTCTGTCTTTAAAAGCCATTCACAACCTAGCCTCAACTTATCTTCTTAGTCTCATTATACAGTACTTCTTTTCTTGCCTTCTGTGGACTAGCCAAATTGATCTTGATGGTCTCCAAGTTTGGTACCCCATTTCCTGTCCCTGTGACTTTGTATCAGTCATTCTCCAAACCTGGGATGTACTTGCTCCTCACTTTTGCCTCATAGAATTTAGCTGCTTGCACCTCCTTCTCCATAAAGACTTTCCTAATCCTTTCAAATACAAGTGCTCAATCATTTCAAAACTATGTCATATTTATATAGTATTTATTGTACATATTTATAAACGTTTGTGTTGTCTTCTTCAACAGGAAACAATTATGTCCATTGAGAATAAAAACTCTTTCATTTTTGTAGTCTAGGCACAAAAAAGTTAAGAACTCCTGCTATAAATTAGTAAGAGTAATTTCTACAAATTAGTAGATCACAAATCACAAAAGAAATTTATCTTATTATTTCTAGGGTTATAGTTAGTAGGCATTACTATTACTGTCTCTTACCTGAAAGTATTCTCCGTGTGTTTAAGTTTATGAGTTGAAAGTTCTCCATTCTGAGATTTGACTTCTGGAAACCCTTTCTTGCGATCCCAATTGCTTTTAATTTCCTCTTTGGGTCCCTTGTCCTTGTTGATCTTTTCTTCTTTGATCTATAAAACAGTATGTTGTTAGGAAGACATAATATCAAAAAATCTAATTAGGCTTTTATCAGGATGCCTAAATAAAGTCCTTTCACTTCAGGAAGAGAGAAAATGTGGAGCAGAAATAAATAAATGAAGAATCTATTGGCTAAGTTGGCTAGCTATAGAGAGACAGTAATTAGAGGGTGTGTATAAGACAGAGATGGAAAAGTAAGGACTGAAGGGAAGATGATGCTTTTATGATTTCATATCATTTAATTTACCTCACAGTTAAGTGATATATCTAGAAGAATTGATGAAGGTGTGAAATTTCAGATAAAATTAGCTACATAAATTCAAGACAATAGTAACAGTAATATTGCCTTTAGTATATATGCCATCTTTTGGTGAAGAGTTCAATACTTTTCCCCTGTATTAGTTCACTCATCCTGATATACTCCATACAGATGGTTGTTACATCATTATTTTCACTGTGAAAACTGATGGTATGGCAGCTGGTATTCTAAATACAACATAACTCTCAAGTGGCATAGTGAACCCTTAGAATGTAAATGTTCAGACTCATTCTTCCACATAGCTGATTATAGCACCTCTTTTCAACTGTCCTTTTAAACAAAATACCCTTAAGCTTATTTCTCTTAAACACTTATTGGGTATACCCTTAAAGGAAGAAAATATTTTCTCTTTCCTAATGATTTTCTATCCTTCCTTTTTTTACTACCTCTGTCTCCATTGGGTTCTACCTCATTATATTTCAGCTGAAGAACCCCAGTCATGTTCTTTTTTTCTATCTAAGGTCAAAATCTGCCTACTTATACCTCCTGAGGACAAGAAAATCTGCCTTCTACTAGCAGTCATATTACTAGCCAAGTTACCAGTGACTATGGGCAAAAGCCAGTTAGTTAAATGAGCCAAGATTATTTCTAATATCCTCTACACTTTGAATATTCTCCCATCCTATGTATTGACATTTGCTTCTGAACTATTTTCTGTAGGGGAAAATCTATAGAAAAAAAAATCCAAGTATGTCACAGAATACCCTGTCCAATCTGATCTTCCTGAGCAGGGCATTCATCTAGTGGTACCCATTGCATTCCTTAATTTAGTTTTCTGCTGTTTCTGTTCTTGAGAAATGAGGTAGGATGGGAGGGAATATGCACAGAGGCTGCTCCCACCTCCATCTGAGTTGTATTTTTTGGTAATGGATTTTATTTTTTATTATTATTTTATTTTTTCTTGATGGCTATCCTAATGTGACAAAAAACAAACAAACAAACAAAAAAAAAACCGTGTGGACCTTGAAGAGGCAGATGTATGTTTGTTTAGGGAAAAGAAGATAAGGCTACTACTCCTATATCATCTAGTATTTCAATGGGAGGGAATTTCAGAAACAGCAATTTGGACTTTGAACTAATTTGATCTGGATCCAGAAAAGTCTGAGAATGAAAACTCAGGGGTCCTATTTTCAATGATACCCATGAGCCATCTCCTTAGGTCAAAAGGAGCAAGGAACAGAGAAATATTCTCTAACTTATTTCTTCTGTTTTGTGGTCAGAGACATTCTCTCAAAATGCATTATCTAGTTTACTTGCCAAAATCAAGTTTAAAATAGCACTTGAAAAATAACAAATGCTTAAGAGAAAAAGAATCCTTTTTTCTCCCCCTTTTTAAAAATTTTGGTCTTTATTGGCAAAGGGCTTGGTAGATGGGATGCTTGTGCTATCTATCTATGGAAAATTGTACTTTTAAAAATAAATATGTCGATCAAAACTGGCTAGTATTGTTTTATTTGAAAATCATTCTTTATAAGTAAGTAAATAAATATAAAATCATACCATAGATTCTTTGAATTCTATTTTAAGCAGACTAATGAGCAAGATTCTATGGGAGAATAAGTTCAAGCTGAAGAAGTTCTTCTAAGGTCCTTTGGGAGAAATGATGATTCTTTTAAGGCTATTTTAATATTGTGAAGAAAGTTATTGCTCTTTTACAAGAAATAGAATCCAAACGGATCTAGATTTACCATTTTACCATTATTTACTAAGTAAAAAGGCAGCTTACTCAGCTGGCAAAATTTGGACTCAAATTATTTAGATAAAATCCAAGTAGGTTTCAAATACTCCCTTCCTGTAGTTGTGGGCTGACCCATGGGTGTGGTAGGTTAATAGTTTAAATGATGCGTGCCTGTACCAGTAAACTTAATTATTTTTTTTTTTTTAATTTTAATGCCCACTTAGCAAATGGGAAAGGGCTGGAGTTTCAATTACTTCAGCAAATCTGTTCTCATGCTTCAATATCAGAATGGGGTGAAGATGATCATGGATCACAATATAATGATCATTTGCTAACTACAAATGATCTGAACTCCCTTTCTGAGTCTAACTTGTAACTTCTAGGCACTGGAGAAAACGTAAATTAGACTTGAGACTTAATCAAACAGAAGTAGCTCATGAAAATCAGTATAATCTTGGAAAATTTGATGTACGCTAAGAAACTAGAAATAGAGGACATAAGGCGGGGACAGTAAATGGCTTTGAAAATAATAACAATAATAACAAAATAGGAAAACTTAGCCACAGAATTAGAACTGGAAGGGACCTTGGAAGCCATCCAGGCTACTCTATAGTGGATCAAGAAATTTTTTAATACCCTCAATGTAGTTAGTCATCCAGCCTTTGCTGTAAGACCTAGGGTGAACAGAAACCTGTTACCCCCTCAGGCTTCCCCTTTCACTTTCTTATATCTCTGATTATCAGGAATTCTCTACAATATCAAGCCTAAATTTGACTTTTACATGTTTTACTAATTTTCCCTAGTTTTGAACCCTGAGTCCAAGAAAAATCTAATCCCTTTTCAATGTGGTGGCCCCTCAAACCTGGAAGAAGCTAAGTCGACTGTGCTGATCCTCAGTCTTCTGTTCTCCAGCTTAAGCATCCCCTATTGACTAGAATGAATGTTGATATTATCTCATAATTTTTGAAGTTCTTTGCCAATCCTCTTGCCCTTCTTTATATCTTTTCCAGCTTATCAATGTCTTTTCTAAAATGTGGCCTATCTAGAACTCAATCTCAGTGATCCATAAGTAGCCAAAGCAGGGCAAAATATGATGAAACTTGATGACACTCTCACCTACGCTGACCAGTGTCTAATTCTCAAAGGAGGGCTCTGTCCTAAATCCCTTTCTTTTTTTTTTCTCACTCTGCCGTTCTCAGAAATGGAATCAGCTACCATAGGTTCAGTTACCATCTCTGCAGATGATTAACAAATCTACATAAATAACCTTCAACTCTCTCCAAAACTCCAGGAGAGTTCTCATTAACAACTACCTAACTGCTTCTCTTGGATGTTTTGTGAACATCTCACATTCCACATTTCTGAATATGGATACTTGCCCTAAACCTTAATCCCCTTACTTATCCATTTGTAATTTTGATTCTACTCTTCTTATTGATCCTACACCAGTAATATCTTATTATCTCTACAGTATCTGGCACTTTGCTGATTATGACACTGCTTGGACTACCATCAAGGCCTCCTAATTGTCTTCTTTGCTTCCATTCTCTCTCTCTTTTAATCTCACTGCTGCATAGTGGACAAAACAACCGACTGTAGATCCAGATCTGACTTCTGCTCCATTCAAAAAATTCCAGAGGCTTTCCAAGGTTTATGAAATGAAATAGAAAATCCTTAGCCTGGCATTCAAGACTTTCTAAAATCCACTCCAGTCCCGCCTTTGCATTTTTTATTTCTTATCATTTCTTTTCATGAACTTTGCATAGTAATTGCATTGTAATAAATAAGTGGTCTATGAAAGATATTCTGGACACGATCTTTCATCTTCCATTTCTATGCATTTGCATTAGCAATTCCCCATCCCTGGAATACATCCAAGCTGAGAAATTTTATCTTTTTTTTCAAGATTCTTATATATGAAAATTGTTTTAAGTAATTATTAAATTCCTTATTTCCATGTGTATATTTTTGTTTGTCGATTTTACTTTTAGTTACCTAGCTTCTCTTGTGAGTGGGTGTGGAATGAAAAAGAAATAAAACTTGAAATGCAGTAGGGTAACTTAAATTGGAACTCTATTATGATTACATAGTAAATAAATACTTCTTTCTTTTTACTGCATTGGATTTTCATATTTGTACTTGAATTATATCCTTTTTTTTTTTTAATTTGAGTTACATCTATATCCTGTCAATCCTGTCTTGGAGGAACTACTATGTGTAGAAACTATAATATAGAAACCAATTTTACTTGGTTCCACTTAGTTACAGCTCACCTGATCATTCTCAAGAATTGTATGAATCAATTATTCCTATCTCTGATAGCCCTAAAAACTTTAAATGCAGTAGGGTAACTTGCTAACTTTATTGTGATAAATAGTAAATAAATACTTTTTCTTTTTGGTGCATTTAAGTTTTTATATTTGTACTTGAATTATATCCTGGTTTTTTAAAAATTTGAATTTCTGTCAATCCTATCTTGGAGGGAATACTATGTTGTAGAACCATAACACAGAATACATTACCAATTTTATTTAGTTCCACTTAGTTTACATCTCACCTTACCAGCCTCAAAAATTATATCAATCAATTATTCCTACCTCCAATAGCCCTAATTTATCTTCCTTCATATACCTTGATGGCCTCAAACATGTCCAAGTTTTAACTTAAGCTACTAATAACACTAAGGCAGACTTTACTTTCTAACCTAAATCTGTGATTGTTTGAAATTCAAGAGTACAATATTCATAGAAGACCATTGGCAACCTTATTTACTTACCATACAGTAAAACACCCTGGCACCAGCTGCTGTGTACCATGGAAATGCAATGCAGGGCATTTTGCTAAACTTTTCATTTGGAAGTCCCAAATAATTATCTTCAGTTCACCATGTTTTCTACTAGGGAGCATGGGGGACCAGTTTTCTCTTAGAAGCTGAGCCATTAGTCAATCAGTTAAATTGGTTAAGGAGATTAACAATGTTTTTATGATTAGAAGGAAAGCAGGATAGCTTGAAGAAAAATAGCGCATAGTACAGTGGGGAAGGATTTAAACAGGAATTAAATGTCTAAAAGTCTCTGTCTTGAAAGAAGCAGAAACATGTCTTTAACACTGTGACCTGGTTATTTCTCAAATATTTACCTCCTCCCTTTTGAAGGTAGTCTTTTCTTCTTGGGATTTTTCTTTTTTAACTTCCACTTTGACCCCTTTTTCTTCTCCCTTTTTCATTTTTTAAGGAAGTCAGGGTCATTCATTTTACAACAAACCCTGCCCCTGGAAATGGTGTTCAGGCTCTGTGACATGTGCCCGAGAATTTTTTTTTTTTTTTGTTTCCTCAGTGATCACACCTTGCTTTGGTGACAGCAACCACGACAAGACCCATTCTAGTGTAATATAGCAAGACAGGTGCTTTTGTCTCTCCCCCAAATCCCTCATGTGCCAGTGTTCTCATGGAGGACTAGCATGACATGATGCTCCCTAAGGGTGCTGAACGGTCAACCTCGTGTGATTTGGTGAATTTTTTCTCCCCCAAATCCCTCGGCTAGCACCATGCTGACAGCCCCTCTGAAGGTCTAGGCTTGAATAACCTCCGTGCAGAAATGGTGATTGTGACAAAAAACTCTCTCAGGGAGGTGAACATGTCCAGTATAGTCTCATGCTTAGGCAGGGAAGATTTTAAGGCAGCCTTGTAGATAACCTACTGACAGCTTTCACCAACCCTCTTTTCCCTTAGCATAGATGCTTTGTATCTCGAGCACTAATTAGACAAAACTGGGCCTGGGGCAAATTCATTGGGGTAGTAAGGGGACACAGAAGCCCAGAAGACCAGTCTCACTACCTAAGTTCATGCCAGGAGGGGGAACCCTGTCCCCAAAAGATCCTGGATGACAAATCCTAGGAGAAGGGCACCATAGTGAGGGGACATTGGGATTAGTGGCCAGGAATCCTTGTACTCCATACCTCTGGAAAGTCAGGAGATGAGGTGTGGACAATGCAGTCGTTTCCAAGAGGAATTCTATCTACCTCTACCAGATATCAGCAAAGCTTAGTTCTCCCCAAACTAGTTACAGCTTTGCCTGCCATTCACATGGCAAAAGAATATACATATGTATATATGAATATGTATATACATATACATATACACACACATATATACATATACTTAACTTACTAGGCAATTTTAAGTTGTTGAAGGTTTTCTACAAGGCTACATTAAATCTTTGAGTATGGGTCTACATGACAAATAAATGCTTTGACATTCATTTAATGTAGGTGTCTGTGGAAATGCCCCCAAATCAAAATTTGCTTCATCTTATTTATTTGTTAATTAATTGATTGATGTGTTACTTTTACTACCAGTTCTGTTTCAAACTGGTTGCTTTTTCTGTTAGAATTTTTTAAATTGTAAATCATGGTGTTGAATTCCTGTCCTATAGTTTTTTCAGAATTTTCTCAAGCCTCGAGGATACAATTTGGGAACTATTTATTTACTCATATAGACCCATTTTGTGTTACAGAATTTGATAATAATTAAAGCTATTCAAAGAGAACTGAAGAAAGTTAATTTTATAAAGAATTAGTAAAGAAGTAGAAACAGACAAGTGAGTCTACATAGTACCACCAAAATGATGTTATTTTTAGTTAATTCATTTTTTGGCAGTCATAATGGTTGATTTCTAAGCAATTAATTTGGCTATTGATATTCCAGTTATTTGGATTATCAATAGGTTTACATCAGATCAACCATTCAGTGATTAATTGTTAACTTGGTGGCTATAACAATGACTGAAAAAAAAATGAATAGATTACCCAAATGATCACATTGGTGGTACTATATGGACATGGCCCACTCCTAGATTTGATGTGCATTACATTTCTCACAAGTCACAGGCAATACACACATGGTGCAAAATGTTTACCGTACCTGAGTTTTTAGGACAGCTGGCTGAAGTTTGTTATCTTGTACTTTCTTTTCATTTACCCATTTATCTTGTATTTTCTCTTCTCCTTTCCCCCCCTGAATCTGTTTATCTGTTGCTTTGCCTTTTTTTTCTTCTAACTGCTTTTTACTCATTTGCTCTTCTAGCTTAGCTTTCTCTTCAGCTATGCGTTTCTCCTCTGCTTTTGCCCGTTCCCTTTCCTCTGCTGCTTGCCTCTCTTTTTCCTTAATCCTTTCCCTTTCCTCTGCCTCCTTCCTTTCCTTTTCTTGGGCAGCCAATCTTTCCTCTGCTTCCAGTCTCATTCTCTCTTCTTCAGCTCTCTGTTCTTGTTCAGCTTTGATCCGTTCCCTTTCCTCAGCCTCCAACCTGAGCTTCTCTGCCTCAGCCTCCAGCCTGAGCTTCTCTGCCTCAGCCTGGTCTTGCTCCTCTGCTTTTTCATTACCTGTAAACTCCTCTGTATCTACTGTCCTCTCCCTTTCTGTTTTGGGTTCTTCTGCACAGACCTGACCATTTTCCAATTCTGTTACTACCTTTTCCTCTTGGGCTTCCGTTTTCTTTTCTACCATCACCTCTACCTGATTTTCTTCAGTGATTCTCTGCTTGGGCTTCTCTTCCTCCTCTTCCTTCTCCTTTTCTTCTTTCTTGTTTTCTTCAGGTTCCCTCCAATCATTCTTCTGGTAGGACTTGGTGATTGTTTCAGTTTCCTCTAGTTTATATCTTTCTTGGCGGATTTCATTTTTCTCTTCTTTCTCAGAAGTCTCATTTTCTGTAGCGTCATTTTGAGCTCTTCTGTTGGATAGTGACAAACTTTCATCTGTTATTGTTGGGTCAAACTCCTTCTGGCGCTCCAAGGCTTCCTGGAGACGCTTTTGGCGACGCTCTTCCCTACGCGCCAGCCTCTCCAAGAATGCAGCATCATCGCCTCCTTCCACTTGGGTGTTGGATATGGTGCTGGTTTTAGTCTCTTCATCACCCACACTGTACAACATGAGAAAAAATGGCATTTCCATTAATTAGTTGATAGTCTGATTCACCAGTCCTTTAAATCACTAACCCTTTGAACCACCATTGAACCACAGATGTCCAAAATGATATGTGGTCTTCCAGTATGGTACTGCAACTCTAGGATGGTACCTTGTTCCCCTAGAGCATCCCTATAATCTGGGATGTAGAGTTGTAATATTTAAGAAAGAGCACATGTATGGATATAAGTATATATTACTATGTACATAAGTATATAGATGTATATATATACATATGTATGGTATTCCCACCATCCAGCAGGCTGACAAAATATATTAAACTATGCTTTAAGCTCCTTGAAAGCAAAGACTTGTTTTTGTATTCATAATGCCTTAGGCAGAGCCTGATTCAGCATAGGTATTTCATTAAATATTTGTTAAATTGAATTGAAGTGAATATAGCAAATGTTGAAGAATGCTGGGATTCCCAAAAGGGGTCAGCATGTCTGACTTTAATTAAATCAACATTTTTGTGAATAAAGACTTTCGTGCCTTAGAAATTTTCCTTTGTCTCTAGGAAATAGAAATAAAGGCAGAAACATTCTAAGAAAACAAACTACCTCATGAAGAGCCCTTAGCTCCTTCCATCAACAGAGATCATGCCATAAAGTTAAAAGGGTCATACTTTGGGATTTTGATGAGCTGATAACTCTGAATACAGTGCTCTGATTATGCCTCTGAGACAGGGGTGCTGGCCTTTGTGAGCAGGCACTAAATAGCTATGTGATATCAAGAGCCATGGCCAAATTTGCAAAACTGTGGCTTGTTAAGTTCAGAAACTCCTTCAGATTTTATGATTCCAATCAAAATTAAACTATTTGAGGTTCAAGTTCACTTATTTTTGATTAAACCCAATTTCCCATTTGAAAACTATAATTAAAGGCATAGCCTTTAAAACTCCTCTGACCTTAGTGCTACCAAACATTATATGTGTCCGTTAGAAATACAAAAATTAAATTTCCCTGATGACACATGTAGTTTATAAATGGTATTTTTTTCTTTTGAAACTGCATGTGGTTTAACATGTATGGGATTGCCTGTCATCTAGGACAGGGAGTAGAGGGAGGGAGGGAAAAATTCGGAAAAGAAGTGATAATACTGTAAAAAAATTACCCATGCATACGTACTGTTAAAAAAATTATAACTATAAAATTAATAAAATTTTTTTAAAAAATAACCTAATTTCTACAAAATAAAAAAAAAAAAAGAAAGAAACTGCATGTGGTTTGACTTTAAGCATATTTAGTGCTCAATTATACATTAAAGATGTTTATTGAAGTTCAATTATAGTGGCAACTAGGTGATATAGTAGAAAGAGTACTGGCCCTGAAGTCAGGAAAACCTGAATTCAAATCTAGCCTCAGACACTTACTAGCTATGTGATCCTGGGCAATTCACTTAATTCTGATTGCCTCCAGAAACAAACAAACAAAAAAGAAATTAAATTGTATTTTTTAAAAAATCTATACTTATTTGTTAGAAAAAGGCAAGAAGTGATATAGAGACTGATCAACAGAATAAAAAGACAAAGTAAAAATTCAAATGGCATTTTAAATTTTACAAAGTGCTTTAGCTATATTAACTTATTTCAACCTTATAAGAACTCTATAAGATAGGTACTATTAGGATCCTCTTCTTCCTTCCCTAAGGCAAATGGGTTAAATGACTTACTCAGTGTCACACAGCTAGTACAACATATCAGAGGCAGGAAGTGATTCCAGGGCTTCCTCATTACAATATAGTTTTTTGTCCACTATACTTCACTACCTCCCTTCTTAAAAAGTCTCAGTAGTCAGATGAATAATAAGTATTCTAATTCATTTGATAAGGAAATTTGAGTTTATCTGAATTTTAACCATTTGGAAATCATACCAAAAAAAACCAAACCAAAAAACACATACCAAATGGAAAACCTGGGTTTTTGTCCTCTCTCTGGTATTAACTAGCCTAAGTGTTCATTAATACTAAGCTTCCTTGTATGCAAGTTGGATTAAATGGACCTTATGATTACCTTCTGAACCTAAATGTTCTATAACTATTAGCTGAAACCATTGAGTTCTGTTATAACTTTGTTTTCTCTTGGGAATTAAATAATATAGAATACAATTAACTGTATTCTAATATAATGTAATACAAATTAAAAATAGGCTATAGTATATGTCTGAATAGGTCTACCTAAGTGTGATACTTGCTGTCACTGAAATAGGTTCAATTTGTAAGACATACTTCCTCCAGAGCAGAGTTGTTTCTGCCAAGGATCATTTGATATTTTTAACATCATTCAAAGGTCATACAAAATTATCAGCTTACAGAACTCAAGCAATGGAAGATTATTGTACCTAGCTTTCAGCTCATCATTACCTGTAGTTGCCTTAGCAGTACCAAAACAAATGATTTCCTGGGCCTTTTGTGGCTCATGGCCCAGACATTGCCTACTCCCTGTTCACAAGGCTAGTTCCAGTTTGCTAAGACTTTATAACTGAAATTCCAGTGGCTGTGGTTCAGCTACAGTGATACCAGTTAGGTATCCAAAGTCAAAACCGAAAAGGCGAAAAAGTACTATATTTCTCTGATTCCAATTCATCAGAGAACACATGACTGCCATTTTCCAATTAGAGTATGCTTAACTGGGATACCACGTATTTTTAGCCTAGGTAGATAATTCTCATTCTTTTTTGCTTGGCTAATCAATCTTCTCAGTTCCCTTCACTCTCTGAAGTTAGAGATATGACTCTTTAATATATAATAAGGCTATCAGGCCAACAAGCAGTATCCAAAATACTTCTTTGAAAATTTATTTCTTTATATTTTGAAATCTTTTCTTATGTTCTGCTATGTGGATGGTAATTTTTTTCTCATTTTGTATTTAAGTTTGAAAGAAAAAAAAAGAAAGAATATGTACTTCTCTTTCCCTTTCATATTTTTTTCTGCTTTTACCTTAGACTTTAAAAAAAATTAAATTGTATTTTATTCTGAACTTAAGAAATGAAATAAGCATTTCTATAACATAATAGAATAGAAAAAAGATGATTATATATGAAACTGCAAATCTGTTATGTAGAATTTGCTATCCTTTAAATATATAATAAATTGTCATGTTACTTTTTTTCTTTTTCTCTCCTCTTCCCCATCCCAAGATGGCTTACCATTAGGCACAAATATATATCTCTTTCTTTAAAACCATTCTTCCCCCCCCCAAAAAAAAAGATAAGTTAAGAGATTTTATTTCATTAGTAATTAAGCATGTACATAAATATTCACATGTCAGCATGTACGAATATTTATAAATTCAAAACAATTTTAAACTATCTTGACATAATATTATACAGGCAAGGGGGAATAGGAAAAAAACACTACACAAATATTTATGTGTAACTATATATTTTAACAATATTTACTAATGAATGTTTTTTTAAAGAAAAAAAGAAAGATCTAGTCTTCTGAATGCCTAAATGACTCCCAAGAAAATCCTAAATTTGTAGAATAAACTTAAGACAATCACAAACCTGCACAAAAATATGACAAATGGAGACCTCCCCTCTTTACAAATTATTTCATGTTTTTCTAAAAACATACAAAATTTATGTTGTATTGCCACTACTTCAAATATATTATTCCATATCACTTTAACAAAATTAAAGCATTTCATTTAAATTTTATTTGGTAAATATATTTATTTCTAAGAACTACTTCCTTATAGTCTGGTTCATTTTAATATAATTGAATAAAAGATCTAAAAAAGCTTAAGAAAACAAACACCTTCTGGTCATTCTAATTGTGCACACAGATCACATACTATATATAAATAAAATCATTCTTTATATATTTCTATTTATCAGTTATTTCTCTAGACACATGTTCCTTCATATGTTCTCTGTAGTTAATTTGGTTATTTATAATTAACAAAATGGCTTATTCACTCAAAGTTGTTCTTAAAATAATATAGTTGATACAATATACAATATTCTCTTCATTATGCTCACTTCACTTTTCATTATTTCATGCAAGTCTATCTACATTTTTCTAAGATTATTTAGCTCTTTATTTCTTATAGCAGAGTATATGGAAATTGTGTACCATAACTTCTTCAGCCCTTCCTCAACTTAGTTATCCCCACAATTTTCAGTTCTTTGACAACTCAAAGAGAGATGTTATAAATATTTTAGAACATATAAGTTCTTTCCTTTTTCTACTAATCATCTTGGGAAACGGACCTAGTAGCGATATTGCTGGGTCAAAGAGGATAGGCAGTTTAAAACTCTTTGGGCATACTTCCAGATTGCTTTCCAAAATAATTAGATCAATTCACAGTTCCACCAACAGTGAATTAACATATATGTGACATATATACTCATATGTGTACTAAATACAATACTAAATAGCTCTTGATAAATATTTTATAGCTTTTTAGGAAAGAATAATTAAATGCTGGTTTAAGTAACACTGTACCTTGATGAAATTGCTCAGCTTTGGAAAAATTTTAAAAGGTGGCATTCTATTAGGAAAAGCCATTCACAATTCATATCTGCTTGAGAAATGTGGTCATATTTTCATTTATTGATGGGCAATAGTGACTATAGTAAAGTAAAAAGATCTCAAAGAGAAGGTTTACTTAAAAATAGAAATGTTCGCTTAGGCTCAGTGGATGAATATTTTATATAAATTAGCTAGTTCTTTAATGTAACATGACTACTTGAAAAAAATACTAAAATTAAAGAAAAACAGAACTGTTCACTGGAGGATGGGTGTTGATGGTAAAGTCTTTATGAGCAAATCAGATTTTATAATAAAACAGATGAGATCAAGTATGTCAAGACTTATTATTATAAAGAAGTTAGCTTGATTGAAAAACAGTTCATTCATCAAGGGAATTAATGAAAAAAAAGTCAGATGAAGGTGGTCTAGGTGTACCTGATCTAAAGCTATATTATAAAGTAGCAGTCACCAAAACCATTTGGTATTGGCTAAGAAAAAGACCAGTAGATCAGTGGAACAGATTAGATACAAAGGACAAAAAAGGGTACAACTATAGCAATCTAGTGTTTGATAAACCCAAAGATACCAACATTAGGGATAAAAATTCATTATTTGGAAAAAACTGTTGGGAAAACTGGAAATTAGTTTGGCAGAAATTAGATATGGATCCACACTTAACACCATATACCAAGATAAGATCAAAATGGGTCCATGATTTAGGCATAAAGAGGGAGATAATAAATAGATTAGAGGAACAGAGGATAGTCTACCTCTCAGACCTGTGGAGGAGGAAGGAATTTATGACCAGAGAAGAACTAGAGATCATTATTGATCACAAAATAGAAGATTTTGATTACATCAAACTAAAAAGTTTCTGTACAAACAATACTAATGCAAACAAGATTAGAAGGGAAGTAACAAATTGAGAAAATATTTTCACAGTTAAAGGTTCTGATAAAGGCCTCATCTCCAAAATATATAGAGAACTGACCCTAATTTATAAGAAATCAAACCATCCTCCAATTGATAAATGGTCAAAGGATATGAACAGACAATTCTCAGATGATGAAATTGAAACTATTTCCACTCATATGAAAGAGTGTTCCAAATCACTACTGATCAGAGAAATGCAAATTAAGACAACTCTGAGATACCACTACACACCTGTCAGATTGGCTAAGATGACAGGAACAAATAATGATGAATGTTGGAGGGGATGTGGGAAAACTAGGACACTAATACATTTTTGGTGGAGTTGTGAAAGAATCCGGCCATTCTGGAGAGAAATTTGGAACTATGCCCAAAAAGTTGTCAAACTGTGCATACCCTTTGATCCAGCATTGCTGCTATTGGGCTTATATCCCAAAGAAATACTAAAGAAGGGAAAGGGACCTGTATGTGCCAAAATGTTTATAGCAGCTCTTTTCATAGAGGCTAGAAACTGGAAGATGAATGGATGTCCATCAGTTGGAGAATGGTTGGGTAAATTATGGTATATGAAGGTTATGGATTATTATTGCTCTGTAAGAAATGACCAGCAGGATGAATACAGAGAGGTTTGGAGATACTTGCATGAACTGATGCTGAGTGAAATGAGCAGAACCAGAAGATCACTATGTACTTCAACAACAATACTGTATGAGGATGTATTCTGATGGAAGTAGATATCTTCAACATAAAGAAGATCCAACTCACTTCCAGCTGATCAATGATGGACAGAAACAACTACACCCAGAGAAGAAAACTGGGAATTGAATGTAAATTGTTAGCACTACTGTCTATCTACCCAGGTTACTTACACCTTCGGAATCTAATACTTAACGTGCAACAAGAAAATTGGATTTACACACATATATTATATCTAGGTTATACTGTAACACATGTAAAATGTATGGGATTCCCTGTCATCTAGGGGAAGGAGTAGAGGGAGGGAGGGGAAAATCTGGAAAAATGAATACAAGGGATAATGTTATAAAAAAATTACTCATGCATATATACTTTCAAAAATTATAATTATAAAATTAATAATTAAAAAAAAAGAAAAGAAAAACAGTTCATTCACTGGCCATGGATAAACACCATTATATTGGAATTTAAAATCCATTGGAATGCTTATGCATTCTTATGCAATGGACACACTAGCTACACAGTGAAGAATACTTTACCTGTTCTGGGCATTAACCTCCACCTTTTCAGTCACTTGTCCTAAAGACTCCTCCTCTTCCCTTTGACGAAGCCTCTCTTGACGGGCTCTGCGACGACGTTCTCTAGCAGCCTCTTCTTCATCATCATCATTTCTCTGATAGGCTATTCTGAAATGTACCAATGACACAACCTTGAGAATAAAAGTCATCATCACTTTTTGTTTTCCTTCTCAATGAAAGTCAGATCAGTTCAATCATCATTTACAGCTTAGATGTTGAGACTTACTTTCTAGAAAACATGGTCCCTGCTCTAATGGAATTTACATTTTTAGTAGGAGCTGTATTGTAGGCTTATTTTTCCCAAAGTGACATTATTAATTGAGTAAGCAAAATATAAACTTCTAATGGTTTAGTAAAATGTTCTCTCTCAAAGAGTTAGCTTTAAAATGTTTTAAACTAGTTTATCCTTTCCTTCCATAGAAATAAACCACATGAAACAGATAGTAAAAACAAAATCATCATTTTATGTAGCTTTGAGAAGTGAGAAGTGAGAACTTCTAATATTCTTCTATCGATCTACCTCTCTGGATTTTGTCCTGGAGCAGAATTTTTGGGATCATATTTCAGGGACAGAACTATTACTTGGTTTTTACTTTTAATTTGCCAGTCTTTCTTCCATGGATTAAGTTGTTTTTTATTATTATTTCTCGAAATACAGTTACTTGTCCTTTCTTTTGCTCCTATTTTCTACACCATTCATAGACTTTTATTCCTTGTTCTAGTCCCCAGTAGTCTCTTGCCCTTGACCAAGTAGTTGGTTTAGGGCAATCTTTATCAGGAAAGCAGAAAATCCCCAAAGACTTTTAATACCATCATTTGATTTCATCCTGCCTAAAGTTTATGTTCAGATTCATGCATCCTGACATGATGAACTTGATTCCTTCTATTTGATCCTGGCTTGAACTGACAGTGACCTTTCTGATTTTCCCAGAAGACACAGTTAACTGTCAAAGGACTATAAGTTTGGCAATAGTTTGGGGCCAGACTGTGACATGGTTTTATATTGCTCTCTGCACAGGTTAATAAATATCTTGGGCTGCAAATTAAACAGTGTAAACAGGTGTCAGCAGCTGGATCATCAACTTTTTATTCACTCTTATTGCTGACTACTCAAAATGTTTGTTTCTTGAGGGAAATGTGCAATACCAAACCTCCTGTTTGGATTTTCTATGAGTCATTTCCACTTGGATTCACAGAAAGTCTGCTGATTGGCTTTCAGTGACTTAAGTACATATAATTTACTTTCATCTTTATTCTGTGTTTTTTCCCAAGTCCCATTCTTCCCATCAATTTTTGACCACACTTGCTGACCCCTTCCATGCCAGAATATTCAGAAGCTCACTCTTATTACAAAACCAACCAAACAAAAAGCAACAAAACCTTTAAGTCTAGCATTTGAAACCTCCATCAAATTCTTCCTTCCATACCCCTTAAGCATTCTTCCTTCCTTCCTCCCTCTGTCCCTTCCTTCCTCTTTCCCTCTCTGTGTGTCCCTTTCTGTCTCTGTCTGTTTCTCAGTCTATCTCTCACTTTTTCTTTCTTTCTTTCTCTCTCATTCTCCCTTTCCTCCTTGCTCTTCTCAAAAATTATCCTCTCATTTATTTCTTTATACAGATCATAGAATTCCTTTGATACATTTAATTAAAAAGACAACTACTTTCAAGCAAACATTCTGCCCATTACGTTCTCTTAAAAAAACAAAAATAAACAAAACAGTCTCACTAGAGATTAGAATTGATAGCACATGCAATATTCAGCTTTTGTGATTTACTATTGTGGTTTACTATTTCTTAGCAGAAGGATGTTTTAACATTAGCCATTTGGGATGAATATTGGTCTTTGTTAGCTAGATGTTGTCTCCTTATCCTTTCTTCAACACTTTTTGATTGTCTCATCTTTATGTCTTTGGGGACATTATTTTTATGTATGAAATGTCTTCCCACTTAATTTTTTTTTAACCAATTACATCACTAACAAGACTGGAATCAAGATTGATCTCTTTTAAGATATACTTTTTGACTAACTTCATTTTGATTACTCTTTTCCTTTTCACTCTTACTCGTTAAAATTATTAATATGCTTAGAATAAAAATTTCAGATTGGGAAGGAGTCTCAGACTAATTGAGCATATTTAGCAAATGTTTTTCTTGCCTTCAATCCTCCATTAGACCACAAGTAGGAACTATCTTTCACCTTTCTTTGTATCCCCAGTCTTAGCACAGTGCCTAATAAATATGCTTAATAAATGCTTGTTTCACTGACTACCTCCATGGAGGATAGTTAATTTTACTTTTAGATAGTCTCTCAGGAAGATTCATCTTAATTCTAGCCTAAATTTATTTCTTTCTCCCCCTTTTTTATCTTTTTTGCAATTTCTGACAAAGTTGTAAGTATAATCCTTTTTCTAAGGTGACATTTCTTCAAAAGATTGAAGAGAGCCCTCATGTCCCACACTGAACCAAATTTTTTTCTAAAAGCTAGCCCTTTTCCTAGTTCCTTCAACCAGTGCTCCTAAGGCATGACCTTGAGGCTTTTCACCATCTTGTTATTCCTCTTCTGATCATTTTTCAGATAATCAATATCCTTGGATTTATAGCAGTGAGTTTACTAGAAAAAATGGAGTTAGAGGACCTGGATTCAAATCCATCCAATATAAGTTTTTATTAAATGCCAGGACATGAGAATACAATGACAAAAGTGAAATCATCCCAGCTCTCAAGAAGCTTCCATTCTACCAGAGATCTGAAAGTAACATATATATTAGAAACCACATTATTCTCTAATTCACATGAAGCCATTGTTAATTTGTTTCATAATAAATAACTTTTAATAATACTCTAGAAATAACAGCATGTAACAATTGTAACCTTGCCCCCAAACTGTGTAATATACATAATAAGACATCTGAATAACCTTGAGCAATTTAATCAGTAAGCATTTATTAATTTCCTACTGTGTACCAGACACATTAAGCAAGTGATGTAATCTCTCTTGCCTTGAGCTTTGCCATCTATAAAATAAGAAGGTTGGACCAGATGACCCCTCAGGTCTCTTCTAGCACCAAATCCTAGTGTCACCTAAAATGTCACATCCAAATCTGAAATACTTCACACTACATTGTCACACACTTGATTGCATATCGCTGTTGGATTTTTCTCTAGTTTTCACAGGTGTTTCTCACCTGTCTCCTCTCTCCACTAAAGCACTATTTCCATGAGAACAGAACTGAGTTCTTTTGTGCTTAGTATCAATGTTACATTTAGAGTGAATGCTCAATAAATGAATATGACTGCATGATTTGAGACCTAACATTTGGAAATACTTGTAGATGGTCACCACATTGCTCAGACTCTTGTAAAATTCCACAATGTAGCTGATTTTAGAATTCCCATGACACGGCTGAAACTGAGATTTCTCAATAGCACTCACTTTACTTTTTTAAAAAAAGTTATTTTTTTTTGTCTGGCATTGTAGATATAACCATGCACACTGTTAAATTTCTCTCTCAGGCAGTAAGAGATACAATTTTCACTATTCCTCCCAAGAGGAAGAAACTGTCTTCTCCTCCAGAACTTCAGGCAAAAGGCTGGGAGCCAAGTTGGAATCTGACCAAAACACAGAACAATGAGACAAGATCCTTAATGTAAATGAGCGATAAAGCATCTTTTGTTCCACACCTCATCTGAAAGATAGTTTGTGCACCTATCTAGTTCTCTATATGTCACATTTAATATTTGACAGGCTACTTAACATTCAAAATATCATTTTAAAAATAAAACTAACCTTTAATTTAGTTTATTCCTATGTGAAATTACAGTTTTAAAAAAAGTTGCCTTATCCTCTATTCTATCATCCAGGACATGTTTGTATCTATGGTACAGTGGTAATAACAGATACTCAAAATGTGAATATCTAGAGCCCAGGAAGAACCTGAGTAATTTCTGAATCACTGAAGAAAGATTAAGTCAGCATAATTGTGGTGTTAGGTATGTCTTTTTATATTGTAATTCTGAAAATTCATAAGCCACATCTGTTGTGTATGGTAGCTCACTATGAACCAAAGTACTGACTAACCAGAGTATCCTGTTTCCTGGCCATGCTGGACAACAAAGAAATTACTGTACTTTCTTTCTTGGGAACTGTCCTCTCTTCACTTACTTCTTAGCATTAAGAGATAAGTTTGATTATTCTGTCTGTAGGATAGCAGTGCTGCTAATCTTAGAAATGGTTGGGAAGTAAAGGAGATGGTCTAAATCTCATTTCTTAGAGAGTTCTGGAACTTTGTGGAGGCCGAGAGGAGGAAAAGGAGATAGGGACTGACACCATAGCATTCCTAGAATCACAATTTTAAGACTCCTATTTCGAGGAAAAATAAAGGCAAATCTCTGTGATGGGTGATTTCCCTTAGAATGGTACAGCTTTCTTCCAGGAAAGACATCTCAAAACCTTAGGAATCTAGAATTCTACTGTCTCACTGTTTTTAAGTTATAGTATAATTATATCAGTTCTGTGGCTGGCAGCTAGTATGTTCCGATTTTTTAAATATTATGTGAATAGCAAGTAAGTGAAAACATTGGAGAGTTGACTTCCTCAACTGAACCAGGCTAAAGGAATCTTTCCATATTGAACAAGGAGAAGAGATAATTCAAGGAGAAGAGCTCCTTGAATCAGGCTCTGTTACTTCTTGTTTGGCATATTTATAGGTATATCCTTCTTTATAAAGGTATTCTTTTGTATCTTCTCTTTTTTATTAAGTCTCATTCCCCACGTAGGAAACACAAGCTATTTAAGGGTAGGTACTGTCATTTTCAACTGTTAAAATGGGGATATTTTAAATATGTAGCATTAAGAAAACAAAGCCCTTATAAGCCAAACTAAAAACAAACAAAAAAAGAAAAGAAAAGAAAACTGGGAATCCTCTGATAGATACTGAATCTACTGTTAATTATTAACAATACATAGAATTATTAACTTGAATAGACTGAAAGAAACCAGCCTTAATTTATACTGGGAAAGCTTGGGTCAGAAACAAAGAGGGGGAGAAGATTTCCTGATTTTATAGATCTTTGAATACAAGAAAAAAATAACATCAATAGCTAATTTGCATACCAATTTTAAGTTTATGAGATGCTCTATATATATTATCTAATTATAATATATTATTACATGTCATTAATATCTTATTATTACAAAATAAAACTAAGAGGATTTTATCTGAAGCTTTAAGGACAAGAATTCTGAGACTTAGAGATTAATTGACTTGTACACTACCTTAAAGCTTATAAATGTCAAAGGAATTATTTGAATTTAGGTCTTTACTCCAAGTTCAACATTTTCTGCATTAGAACTTCCTTCCAAACACAGGATAGTTGGACACATTTCTTCATTGTTTTAAATTAAATCTTTTCTCCTCATTTTAGGAACTAGTTTTCTTTTCTTTTTTAGTTCAATAGTATTTTGTTTTTCCAAATACATGTAAAGATAGTTTTCAACATTCATTTTTTTGTAAGATTTTGAGTTTCAAATGTTTTCTCCCTCTCTTCTTACCATCTCTCTCCCCAAGACAACAAGCAATCTGATATAGGCTATACATAGACAATAATTTTTATCATATTTTCCTATTAGTTATGTTGGGAAAGAGAAGCAGAACAAAAGGGAAAAAAACAAAAGAAAGAAAAAGCAAACAAAAAAAAGGTATAGGTAGTATGCTTTGATCCATATTCAATGTCCATAGTTCTCTCTTTGGATGCAGAAGGCATTTTCCATCCTAATCTATTAGAATTGTCTTGCATCAGTATATTGCTGAGAAGAATTAAGTCTGTCAAAGTTGATCATCACATAATCTTGCTCCACGTACAATGTTCTCCTAGTTCGGTTCACTTCACTCAGCCTCAGTTCATATAAGTCTTTTCTGAAATCAGCCTGCTCATTATTTCTCATAGGACAATAATATTCCATTACATTTATGTGCCAGCCCTTTTTGTAGTGGTTAGAAACTGAACATTGAATGGATGCTCATCAATTGGAGAACGGGTAGGTAACTTGTGGTATATGAATGTTACGGAATATTATTGTTCTGTAAGAAATGATCAGCAAAAGGAATACAGAGAGGCTGGAGAGACTTAAATAAACTGATACTAAGTGAAATGAGCAGAACCAGGAGATCATTATGCACTTCAACAATGATACTGTATTCTGATGTAAGTGGTTATCTTCGACAATTCAGTTCCAATTGATCAATGATGAACAGAATCAGCTACACCCAGAGAAAGAACACTGGAAAATGAATGTGGACTACTTGCATTTTGTTTTTCTTCCTAGGTTATTTTTAATAACCTTTTGAATCTGATTTTTCTTGTGCAACAAGAGAACTGTACAGATCTGCACCCATATATTGTACCTAAGATATACTTTAACATGTTTAACATGTATGAGACTGCCTGCCATCTAGGGGAGGGGGTGGAGGGAGGGAGGGGAAAATTCTAAACAGAAGTGAGTGCAAGGGATAATGTTGTAAAAAATTACCCAGGCGTATGTTCTGTCAATAAAAAGCTATAAAAAATTAATTAATTAATTAATTAAAAGGGCTGCCACAAATATTTTTACACATGTAAGTCTTTCCCCCTCTTTTATGATATCTTGAGATACAGACCCAGTATATGACATTGCTGAATTAAAGGGTATAGACAGTTTTATAGCCTTTGGGCATATAGGAACTAGTTTTGTTATACTATTTTGATTCAACTATTGGTATTATTCTAGAAAAATGTTTAGAGCAGCAAGTTTTGTATTGTCTGTATATAAAGAGCAATATGCTATATTTATTTATATAAAATCACTACCACATAAACAGCATTTAAAGTTATGGGAAAGAAAAGTTGAATGTTTTGAACCCTAGATTCTTTCCCTCCTTTTTTTCCCCCAATAGTAAATTGGTTAGTATATTCTATTGATTCTTCTATTGAAATGCTCTTTATATCTGCTTCCACCAAGGATAGACATTACATCTGATCATCCCAGACAAAGGAAGATCTCTATTTCTCTGCCCACCCTCACTTTATCATGAATCCCACTACATACTACCATGTTGTTATATGTTACTTATGGACAGACTTGTGGTCTTAGTTCTCCTACTAGAGTATAAACATGTTGATGATGATAAAGAAAAATCACATTTATAGAGTACTTTATGCCTTTCAAAATACTTTTTTTACCATTGTGAGTTCAAGGGTACCTTATATATTTTTCTATATCCATAGCCATGGTGTGATAGTTTGCACATAGCAGGCCATCAATAAATATTTGTTGTATAACTGATATGCTTCAAGCATGTCCTTTGCTTTCATTTTCTTCTTAAAATAGTGATTCTAAAAGAAAAGTAATTTTTCTCATGTTATCCCTCAAACCATAACTATTTAACCACAGGGTAATTGCTGTATTAAGCATTTAGTTTCCATTACTACTTTACCTCCAGCTAGAGTGTTTTTTTTTTTTTTAAATACAGTGGACATAGAGATAGATATAGAAAGGAGTTGCTTAGGACCCAATATATAGGATTAGACATGAGGAGCATCTTTTAATATGACTTTTTATATTCCTGCAATGTTAAAAATTGATAGTTTCATCAGTGAGGAAGGGCTCTTTCTACCCATGCAAATCTCAAATCCTCTGTAACGTGGTAAATGGACTTCAAGAATTGCTATAGATCATATAGGGGAGGGAATAGTGGGAAGATGGCAGAATAATGAAGAAAACTACCTGGTTCTAAGTTATTTTCACCTTCTAAATCCAATTCTTCCAGTGCAACAAGAAATTTGTTTCTGCACACATATATTGTATCTAGGATATACCATAACATATTTAACATGTATGGGACCACCTGTCATCTAGGAGAGGGGATGGAGGAAAGGAGGGGAAAATTCGGAACAGAAGTGAGTGCACGGGATAAGGTTGTAAAAAATTACCCATGCATATGTACTATCAAAAAAAAAGTTATAATTATAAAATTAATTTTTAAAATAAAGTAAAAAAAAAAAAAAAAAGAAAGAATAGAAAAAAGAAAACTACCTGATTCTGAAAAATAAATTTCCCCCAAATAAAATTATGCCTCAAAACAAATTTTAAAGCGGGGGGGGGGGGGGGGAAATGATTTAAAAGGGTCCATAGACCTCTCAGGGTGTTGGTTTGGTCCAACTGAAATGCAGATAGCAGCAGGCAAATCCTGGCCAAGGAACAAACAGACGGCAGCTGTGTCTGCAGCAGCCTTACCTTCAAGGGCTTTTTGGCCAAAGATGGTGTGGGGGTTGGATGCCTGACCAGGGAAGATTCTGGGGACTCTCCATTGGTGTGACTAGGTGGAGTCCCAGGCTATGGCTCCTGGCAAGGAGGAATGAGTATACACTGCTAAGTGGGGCTCTGCTATTTGTGATCTTGAGCAGGAGAAGGGAGTCCACGTTCTGGAATAGATGCAAACTAAGACTTGCATTGACCTAAGGTAGGGCAGAGAGTAAGAGAATTTGCCCTGGTTGGGGTTTAGGATCAAATAGGAGTACGAAAAGTTATTAACAAAACAAGATGACCACAATTACTTTGGATTACATAATGTTGGAAGAACCAAGAGGCCAAAGACTGCCCTCAGATAGAGCTCAGAAAATAGCCCCAAAAAATTTAGTTCTCAGACATTATCCCTCACACTACAGAAACAAAACCAGACACTAACATAACACTAACAACTAACAATAAGCTATTAAAAAAAAATTTTTTAACAGAGAAGACACCCAACCATGGATAGCTACTATGGTGAAAGAGAAGATCAGGGTTCAAACTCAGAAGACAAAACAGCTTCTTGTAAAGCTTCAAAAAAAAATATAAAATGCTCACAAGCCCAGAAGAGGTTTTGGAAGAGCTTAAAAAAGGTTTTAAAGATCACATAAAATAGTTTAAAGAAAAATTGGGAAAAGAAATAAGAATAATGCAACAATTGTTTGTAAATGTATCTGATCCTGATGCTTTTAATTTAAGGAACTCATTTATAGCCTGTTCAATTTCCTTTTCTAAAACAGTTTATTTAGATACTCTATTTCCTCTTCTGTTAATTCAATTTATTTTTTTAAGTATTCTCCCATTTCACTTAAATTTGAATTTATTGACATAATTGCACAAAATAATTGCTTTAATTTCTTCATCCTTTTAATGTTTAATACTAGTGATTTTTTTCTTTTTAAAAATTATATTAACCAATGGACTATCTATTTTATCCTTTTTTTAATAAAACCAATTCTTATTTTTATTTATCAGGAATTAATTAATTAATTAATGAGTCAATGGTCTTCCTGTATTCAATTTTATCAATCTTTTCTTTAATTTTCAGGATTTCCAATTTGATGTTTAATTGGGGATTTTTAATATTTTCTTTATCTAATTTTTTTGATTGCATACACAATTCATTGATCTGTTCTTTCATTATTTTATTGAGGTAAGCATTTAGAGATATAATTTTTTCTTTAAATTATTACCTTTGCTATATCCCATAAATTTTGATATGTTGACTCATTATCTCATCAGAACTGGGTTAAAGAAGTAATAAAATGTATATTAAGTAGGGTATAAAAGTTTTCTTAACTTATAGAGAATAGGAGGGCAAGGGAATAGAATAAAGGAGGGAATTTTAGAAGGGTGTGCAGATTAGGGAGTCAGTGGTCAGAAGCATATTAGATTTCTGAGAACAAAATAAGGTAAAAAGAAAAAGAAACAGTAAGGAAAAATAAGATGGAGGGAAATGCATAACTAGGAATTATAACTCTGAATGTAAATAGAATGAACTCACCCATAAAACTAAAGATAGTAGAATAGATCAAAATGTGGAACCCAATAATATGTTGCTGATCAGAAACATTTAAAAGTGAGAGACATACAAAGAGTAAAAAATGAAGGCCTAAAGTAGATTTTATTATGCTTCAGCTGACATTAAAAAAAAAAAAGTAAGAGTAGCAATCATGAACTCAAAGTTAAAGCTTCAATAGAGTTAATTAAAAGAGATAACCAGGGAAACTACCTTATGTTAAATAAGTGTCAGAGATAATGAAGTAACATCAACACTAAACATAGGTGAACAAAATGCTAGAGCATTCAATTTTTTTAATTTTATTTTTTTGCTGAAGCAATTGGGTGATTTGCCCAGGGTCACACAGCTAGGAAAGAGAAAGTGTCTGAGGTTGGATTTGATCTCAGGTCCTTCTGACTTCAAGGCTAGCATTCTATCCACTGGACTATCGGGCTGCCCAACATTCACATTTTTAAAGAAAATAATGGAAATAGATAGCAAAGTTATAATAGTGGGGAATTTCAACTTTCCCTTTGAAGTAGATAAATCTAAACAACAACAACAAAAAAAAAATAAGAAGTAAAGGAAATGAAGAGAATCTTAGATAAGGTAGATATAATGAATATCTAGAGAAAACTGAATAGAATAGAAAAGAATATACCTTTTTCTCGTGGCATGTGACACCTTTACAAAAACTAATCATCTATTAAATCATTAAAATTTTTATAGTTAAATGCAGAGAAGCAGAAATTATAATGAATCCTTTTAAGATCATAATGCAATAAAAATCACATTTAATATGGGATCATAGAAATACAGATTAAAAATTATTTGGAGATTAAAAGCCTACTCTTGAAAAATGAGTGGTTAAAGAACAAGTCATAGAAACAACAAAAATTTTATTAAAGAGAATAAAGAAAGCAGAAAATTGGGAGGGGAGGAATTTTGTAGACAATTTCTTAAAGACCTCATATCAAATACACAGATAACTTTATCAAATTTATTAGAACATGACTCATTCCCCAATTGATAAATGGTCAAAAGAGATGAAAAGGCAGCTTTGGGAGGAAGAAATCAAAGACATATATAGTAGTATGAAAAAATACTTTGAATCATTATTGATTAGATAAAAGCAAATTAAAACAACTTAAAGATATCATCTAACACATTATCAGATTGGTTAAAATGCTGGAAGGGAAAAATGATAAATATTGGAGGGGATGTAGGAAAATTGTGACATTAATACACTGAGTGGTGGAACTATGAAATGATCCAACATTCAGGAGGGCAATCTGAAATTGTGCCCAAAAGAATTATAAAATTGTGTATACCCTTTGATTCACTTACATCCCTATTAGACCTGTTTCCCAAGGTGAACAGGGTAAAAGGAAAAGAAACTACATCTTCTAAAATGTTTATATTAATGTGAGTTTCTGAAATATTCTGAGTTATATGAATGATCAAATCAACTACAAAAGAACTATGAAGGAAGAGAAAGGACTTGTATATAGAACTATTATATGGTATCATATATAAATCTGTGTCAAATATAGGCTTTCTCTAGAGAGGGGTTAGGGGAAGGGAAGGAGATAGCTTGGAACTCAAATATAAAAACAACAATAACAACAAAAAAGTACTGCTATGGTTGAAAATCAAGCATTTTGTAGACAACCATATTATTATAAGCTTCTTTGGCCTTAACAAGGCTGATCTTGAGCCACTCAGTTTATCACTAAGCCCTTACTGGAAGCTTTTCCATCTTATTAAGAACTGAAAAATTTATATTCTGCTGACACAGCCTTTGGGAACCCAGAGTCATCTTCATGTCATAGTGAAATAGCAGCACAGGAGAGGATTTTTTTTTTAAATGCACATACTTTTAATACTAGAGAATTTTGCTGGTGCAGAATAATTAGTTTTGTTGTGTGATGGTAAGAGCTCAAAATCTCTAAACAACAGTAAAACTTAGAGGAATGTGATTTTTAAAACTTGCTTGGGGCTCACATATATATTAGTCCAGATCTGGTATCATAAATCACATATTCTCAAGGCATTTATTATCTCCACTTCTGCAGAAAGAAAAAACAACAACTGAAAATACTCTGATTCTATGGGATTTTTCAAGGGAAAGTTTTTAAGATGTAACTGAATACTTTTTGAATCTAGATTAATTATTTTTTATTTTTCTAAAAATTTATTGATTGTTATTTTTTAAAAGAACATTTTCAAAGACACTCAAGTCTCTTTTGAGTACATTATCCCTTCCACATTGTAACTTTCCCCATGGCCATTTTGATATATTGTGGGTCAGCATAAGAAATGAAATGGGAATTTGATGGGGGGAAGCAAAGGGGAAGTTTGGCAGAAACTGCAAACAACACTCAAAGGCCAGCAGATGACAGAAAAAGTTTAGAAACTCAGAAATACATAAAATATATGTATGGTATTATGTAATATCAATATATTTTATTTTTTAATATCATAATAATTCAGATTTCTCTGGCATGAAGTGAAGGCCAAATCTTTAATGTGATTTTCCAGATTATGAGGATGGGAGGCAAATGTATCTTTAACTCCTATAATGTAGAAGGAATAACTGTACTATATTTGGAATTAGAAGACAGAAGCTCAAGCTAGGATCTATTACTTATTTGCTCTATGTCTTTGAGTCAGTCACTAATGTGGAATCTCAATTTTTGTATCTGAAAAATGATCAGCCTCAGATTTGAGTCTGAAACCTGACTTGGATATTTGCAGCTTTGAAATCCCAGTTAAATTATTTAACTTCTCTCATTCTTAATATATTCACTGGTAAAATGGGAATAATAATAATGATGATGATGACACACTATCTTATAGGATTATTGTGAGGCTCAAATTAGGTAATATAGCAGATCTGGAAAGTATATGAGATAAATGGAAAAAGTTTTTGTAATCATAAGGGGTTATATAACTAAGAAATTATTATATGCCATATAAGTATTATTATAATTATAATTATATTTATATATTACATATATAATAAGTATTAGTTTTATATAAGTATTATTATGCTATCAAATCGAATACTCTGTGGTATGGAAAAAATGTCTACCCCAGAAGTTAGCTCTCTTTTGGCAGATATTGCTGGCAAGAATTAATTTCACTTATTTACTCCTTTCTTCAGTCCTTCTCTTTCTCCCTCTCCCTCTCAATAACAAACAAAAATACCTTAAATTCCCTCAAAACCCTGCCTCTATTAGTCATTCTTTGGTGTTTTAGTTTTTGTAATGGCCTTGCTTATCTGCTGCTGGTCTCTTTGTTTTATGAAGAGCTGATTCCTGATTCCTGGGACCCAGTTAATTTAATTGAAACATCCCACTTGAGTGTTTCCAGAAGCTGACCAATTTCTCTACTGTTTAAAAGGGACATAATAAAATATCACTAAGAACAAAAAATGATGGGTTGCTGGCCAACAGCATTATCATATAAACATGGCTTTATTTATATTCCCATCAAAGGATCTTAACCATCAGAACACTATTTCCTCTACAGGAGGCTCATATGAAGTCAAATTGACAGCATCCTATAATCACAAGGGTTTCTATAGCAATGAGAAAAGATGGGGCTTCTTGCCAAAGCAGAAAGATAAATGAGACTGGGGAACAAAAACTCCAATTGAGCCTAATGCAGTGAAGGATTCTGAGAACTATGAATGAATGTAACTTTTCAGTTGATTTCTGCCTCATTGGAAAGAGTTCTAGGAATGGGCTTGCCATCGTAGTGGGAAGAGTTTAAGGAATAGTCACGGAAAACATTTACATCATGCAAGTAAAACCGTAGGTAGGGGTTGGCTGGTAAATGTTTTACAACCGGTTCTCCTATATGACATACTTTTAAGCTTAATCTGTATTATTAACATTTTTCTATTACTTTCTCAAGTTTAGACAATCAACAAAATAATAAATCAAGCTCTGGTTTGTGACTTTGATGATTTCCAAGGGGTAAGTACTCATGCTGAAAATTTAATGACTCTTAGGAGCTGGGTTAAGGTAGCTTCAGTACATCCCTCCCTCTTAGCTTAGAAGTAGGTCTTTTTATATTGTAGTCTTCAGCTGGAAAATTGTTCCACTCCATCTTTTTGCAGGTTCTGAAACTCTAAAATCTATTTAGAGTCAATATTTAATGGTATTTGGGGAGAGATTTGGGGGAGACCTTTGGTGAGTCTCTGCCCTCATTCTGCCATCTTAGCTCCAGCTCTCATATTATGGTCAAATGGTGAGGATTTGAAGCTGGTTCCTCTGACTTCAAAACTAAACAGAATTATATTTCTAGAACTTATGTTTACAACCATTGGATAATTGATAATGACCCACATTCTATTTCAACATAAATCTTTTTAATTTTAAAAATCTGCATTTATTATTATTTATAATCATGTTTTGATGGCACTGAAAAATTTTACAAAAATTTCCTTCCAACATGAATTAGATATCAGAAGTATTCTTATCCTCATATCTCATAACAGAGGAGACAATTAAAGCTCAAGAACACTTATATCTGTCCCCTTCAGGTGAATCAAAAATTTCTGAGAGGCATCAAAGCCCCCAGGACTCCAGACTTCACACTGACTTATTATCACAAGACTTAGAAGTAGATGACTCATTAGAAGTTCATTTAGTCCAATGCCCTCATTTTATAGTGGCCCAGAGAGAAATGATTTATTCAGGATATCACAAGATTGGAGTCCCTTTTGAACCCAGGTCTTGCGACTCCAGCGATAGTGTTCCATTATGAGACAAAGCCATTCCCTCTGTGGGTCTGATAATCACTGCAATTTGGGCACCATTTGGATTCTTTAATCACAACCCATGGGTCAGTAAAAGTAATGAGTTTTCAGAAAGTTTGCTGTTTACTCTGACCTGGGGTAGGCACAAATTTATCCTAACCACTAATTACGATAATGTTTGCATTTTTAAGTGAGGAAGAAAAAAAATGTTCTGAATGGGGAATGTATGGATGTGGAAGAATTAATGAGAACTTCACATAGTCCCAGAAGAGTGAGTGGATACACTATGTCCCAGGGAGCCTGGACAGAATGGAAAGCTCCTTGGGGAAGGAAAGGAAGATCTAAACTCCCTGAAACATTTAGTTCTCATAATTTAATTTGTTGTCTGGAAATAAGTGAATGTGTCGTCTGTACTCCAAAAGTTCCCTTAACGATGTTAGCTGTCTGCCAAAGAACCTTTGCCATGTCACCATACTCCAGCAAATGCTGGGACAAAGAAATGGTGAGAAAAAGCTTGGACTGGGGACTGGCATTAGAATATCACTTCCTCTATCTTTGCTTTCTAAGTAGATATCACTTCTACACAAGTTGTAAGCCTGTGTTCCTCCTTGCCCTTGCAGGGACAAAAGAGATAAAAGCACAGACTACCTGGAAGGGCAGAGAATGGAAGGAGGGAAAACATCAGTCCTTAATTCTGAAACTCTGAAGAATTGTTCAGGGAAGGACACCAAAAAAGGATAGGAAAAGATTGGAAAGAACTGAATGCACTAGGACTCAAGTTGATTTTAAACCCTCTTTGTGGGTTTAAAAAAGTGCCTTGTGTATAGCTAGGATAGTGAGGGTTTTATCTATTAGGAGTTTTATTATTTGTACAAAATCCAAATGATGGATACTAGGTAAAACCTAGTTAAGTTTTTACTGGATCCCAAATCTTCTGCAAACATTTAGTCACATTCAACAAATATTTATTAAGTCTCTCCTAGAGAGCTGATGACAAGGTATCTGTAGTACAATGGAAAGAGTTCTGGATTGGTGGTGAGAGCAATGGGGCTCAAATTCCAACTCTACCAATTGCTAACTATTGGTATTGGGCAACATATGTAGCTTCTCCAGTCTCAGTTTCTTCATCTGCAAAATGTGGAAGTTAAAACAGAAGAGTTTTTAGGTCTCTGGTAAACTATGAGTCTATCATCATCATTGCATCTCCTTAAATAAACCACTAAAGTATGAAAAACTTATAATATATGGTGGGGAAGAGCACATTTACGAAATCATAGCTCCTGAAAGTGTTAAACTTTTGTTGCTGTTGTTATTCAGCCATGTCTGACTCTTTGTGACCTCGTGGACCATATTGTCTTTGGGGTCTTCTTGACCCAGATACTGGAATGGTTTGCCATTTCCTTTTCCAGTAGTTTGAGAACAGAGATTAAATAACCTGCCAGAGTCCTACAGCTAAGTGTTTGAGGCCAGTTTGAACCAGGAAAACAAGTCTGCCTGACTCCAGGTCTCTTGTACTACCTTGTTGTTCCAGTATTATTATCAGGTTGTAACAAAAGACAAAAATTACATATGGAAAGATTTATATGAACTGAGGTAGAAAGCAAAGCTAGGAAAACAATATATACAATGACTTTGTTATTGTTTAGTTATGTCCAATTCTTTTTGCCTCCATTTGGGATTTTCTTGGCAAAGATACTAAAGTGGCTTGTCATTTCTTTCTTCAGTTCATTTTACAGATAAAGAAACTGGGTTAAATTACTTGCTCAGGATCACACAGCTAGGACGTATCCGAGGCTGGTTTGAATTTAGGTCTTTCTGACTGCAGTCCTAGCACTCTATTCCAGCTACCTTGAATTCTACTAATTCCTAAACACTGGAGAAGAAGCAGACCCCCAAAATTAAGGACTTCGAATGATTGACAAATCAAGGTCAGAATGGAGGTTCAAGAAGGGACAGTGATTGACCCTCCAACCCAGCTGACATCTTCATTTTTTCCTAGTAATTATTGGTTGTGGGCCTTAACATAGTTGTTATACTCAAAAAGAAAGAAAAATCCACCGTCTATCCATCATATAACAGTTGCTTCCAATCTATACTTATCAAACATTTCCAAGAAAATGTCAAATGTTGTTTACTTTTTGCATTAATAAAACATTCTCATTGGCAAGGGTCCTAGTATCAGGCATGAAACAAACATTAACAGATCAAGAAAACAGGCAATAGAAAACACGTGAAATGACTTAACAAGGGCAGTAAGTAATAAGTGCGTAGCATTCTGATAGCCATTCTATCTCCTCTTCCTCCCCTTTCTGCCCCACTCCCCTCTCAGTCTTCCCTCATTTGAATGATACTGCTTCCAAATGTAAACTGAGGCAGAATGGAAGTACAAAGGAGAAATGGAAGGAACACTTCTCTTCAAAGTTCTGCTATTAGCAGTAAATTCAACTGGCTTAATAAGAGTTCACATTTTTCTAAAATTTGAAGGTTTTTCAAAGTATTCCTTGACTTCCTGACTTACTGAATTCCTGACTATCTCACCAATAGATTGGTTCCAGTGCCATTTCCCCCATTTTACAGGGAAGTCAAGTGAAACTTTGAGAAGGCTCTCCCACATTTTCAGTTTGGGAGATGGGACTTAAAACTTGGCTGTCTGATTCTAGGACCAGGATAATACAACGTTCTGCCTTCTGACAGTTATCAGCTCTGATTTTAATGTTCTGAGCTTAGTGTACTCTACCAAACCCACCATATTCTCTGTTCATCTATATAGAGCAACTTGGCACTAGGATTCAAAGAAGTTGTTCCTTCTTTATGGATTTTTAAAAAGTACCTTGATTATAGATATCTAGGAAGTAATGCTTGATGGTATGGAAAATAAATTGGTTATTTTGTGTGGTGAAAAGAACACTAAGGCTGAGAGCCAGAAGAATGGCTGTGGAAATAGAAATCTTTCTAACTCTTACTAGTGTCCACACATTCTCACTGGGTATTTCCCCATCTGTGAAGTGAGGGGATTAGATTAGATGGCCTCTGAGGTCACTCAACTCTAAAATTATAATCTGATGATCCTACTCTTTATTTGAAGTAAGGTTTAGTCCATTGTCAGGCAAATCATTTGACCTCTTTGAACCTAAGATTTCTCCTCTGCAAAGTGAAAGAGCTGGGCTAGATTATAAGATTATCTAAAAATAGTTTATTATTTTAAGAGTGTTTGGGAAAGATATGGATAAGGGATTGAGATTGGTGGATTATATGCTTAGTATTTTAATGAAATTAAGAAGAACAAAACCCACAATTTTTGTCCCTGACTTACAACCTGGTAAATATAAAATCTGGCTAATGGACACTGAGCTCATCTTCACTGTGCATTTGAGAATGTGAATTCCTCTTTTGTACCTAATCTAGGATTTTTGCCAAACTCACAATTTTTTTTTTTTTTATTGTGAAATGGTCATAAAACTTAAGCTGTATTTATGCTGGCAAATGAAAGGAGAGTGAGGCTGAAAAAGCCAGATTCCAAACAGTATACAATATATGCTATTTCAGCCTTACCCCTTGAAGAGTGAAGCTTGCAACTAACTGCCTACCTGGACCAAAATCCCACAAAGTGACTTTTCACTAATTGCTAAGGACTCAGGTTCATTTGACCATCTATATATGAACATAATCTGAAGGGCCCCAAATAAGCATCTTGGGGAAACATTTGGGAATTCCTATTTCCAGGTTCTATTTTTTTTAATGGTACAGAAGAGAGAGAATAGAGAAAACTGTTAATTTAGAATCAGAGGACCTGCATTCAGATCCCAGCTCTGTTTCTGGACACCTGAGTACCTATGAACAAATCCAAACTTTTCTTCTGTAAAATGAAGGGACTGGACTAGACTATCCCTCTTAGCCAAGGATGGAACAGATCATTCACAAAAGAGTAGAAAGAGGTGTACAGACTAAACAATACCATAGAATATTTGAAGTAATTAAACCAAAAGGCTAGCTTCCATTCAGCTACCTGATAATCAACCAGCCCCCAGTCTCTAGGTGCAGGCTTAATATAGAATAAATCATATCTATATAAAACCAGCCAAAAGGTCACAGATTAGGGGCAAAAATCTCTGTCAGATCTCACTCTAAGATTGTATCTTTTTTATATTCCCACCATATAGCCCAGGGACCAGCATATTTCAGGTATTTAATAAATGCTTTGTTGATTCACTAATTACATAAACTTTGGAAGGATTTAAATCTTTGAATTAGAAATGGCTGTCATACTTCAAATTGAGCCCTCAGACACTAGCTATGTGACTCTGGTTAAGTCACTTAACCAGGTTTGCCTTGTCTGTAAACTAGGGATATTAATAGCACTTACCTCCCAGGGATATCAGAAGAACAAATGAGATAATGATTCCAAAGTACTTAACATAGTGCTTGGCACATAGTAAGCACCATATAAATGTTAGCTATCATTATTAGAAATCTATGTTTCCTTTCAAAAGACTTTGATTAAATGATTGACCTTCTGTGCTATGTAAGATGGATGGCAAGACTTCCCTGTATGCTATCAGACTGCCAGCTATCTCACTATGGAAAGAAAAGGAATTTTAAAATACAAAAAGAAGATATACTATCAAGTCTTAAAGCAAAGGGATTAGAAACTTGTGACTAACCAAAATGAGCTAACTCAAATCACAGGCATTGTGTCAGAAGTAACTTCTTTCCATTATCTTAAGATAGAGAGCCCTAATAGAGAGGCTGATTCCAGCAGGCTTTGTGAAATAATGGATTTCTATTACAGGCCCATCACACTCTTTTCCTCCAGAAAACAAACAAACAAAACAACCCAAAACATGCATCCAACACTCAGCAGCTCCTGCTTTATTTTTTTTTTAATTGGAAGAAAAAAAAAAAAAAAGGTTTAGTATTCATTTCCCCTCTTCCAAAATGCACCTGGTGCCATTCCCTTTCAGACAGGTTGGCACCTCTCTCCCTGTTCAGGAAGCATTCGATCACTCAGAGAGAGCCCTCTGGGGGTATTATTTCTACCTCCGCAGGTTGGAGGGATCGCTGCCAGTCTTGCATAGAACCCTATTATATGATTACTAGCCCAACAGCTCCAGAGCATTTAACAGGAGATCCATTCATGCTTCTGACACCTCACTGGCTCACGGACCACCCTCCTGCACAGAAGCTTGTAGAGATGTAAGAATAGCTGATGGCAAGAGGAAGATTCTTCATGGATGGGAACAAGAAATGGACAATAAAAGGTCACATCCTGGATTCCAGATCATTCATTCTTGAAGGTGACCTGGGGATCAGCTTGGGCCAGTGAGACCTTCTCTAGTAGAAAAGAAGATTAGAGCATGTATTCATCTATACTAAAAAAAAAAAAAAAAAACAACAACAAAAAACAAACAAACAAACAAACAAAAACTTTACCAGATTTTTGTTAAAGATGGAAGAGACCTTAGAAATCAGTAGTTTTCTCATTTGACAATTGAAGAAATGATGCTCTAGTTAGAGGATGTGTTCTACTTATGGTGGGTCATCATCTATACTAAAAAAAACTTTAGCAAATTTTTGTTAAAGATGGAAGGGAGCTTAGAAATCATTTAGTGCAGTTCTCTCATTTGACAATTGAGGAAATGATGCTCTGGTTAGAATGGAAATAGTGAAATGACTTATGCACAGAGGTGTAACTAGTAATTTTTTTTTTAATCAAAGGCAAAAAAACAAAAACAAAAAACCTCCTAATAAACCCAAATCAGTTGGAAGGGCTGTGGTGATGGTGGCCAAGGAAAAACACATGCTTCTGAATGCCAAGCCACTGGAGCTCCAAATGAGCTGGACCAAAGCTCATTTACCCTACCCTAGTTCTTATAGTATAGTAATGCTGGGAGAAACAAGGGGGATTGAAGGCACAAAGCCTTTGCGAGGATGGAGATTGAGCCTTTTTCCCAAATAACGAACAAAAATAGGGATGAAGTCTTATTTTGCCCTGGTTATCAATTATTATCAACTTCCAGTAAGCTACTAACACCCTACTGGCCTGAAGGAACTACCGTAGCTTTAGCTGGACTTGACATTAGGCCTAAAAACATAAGGCTAGTGAAGTCTACTGTAGACATGGTCAGTAAGGAAAGGGAAGTCGGGTCAAGTCCAAAGAGAGTAATATTGCTCGGGAAGCCCTCCAACTTAGCACACTGTGTCTAGCTTCTATTTTCATTTCATGTTCCAGCTGCTTCGTTTTACTCCTCAGCCCTCCCAGTGTTCACATCCCATCAAAGAAATAAAACACTGGGTCCAGCTACTCACTATCAAGGGCTCCATAAATCCTAGTAACAAAAGGAGACTTAACTTTAGCAAATCCTACAAATCGTTTGGAGCAGTAGGCCTGTAGAGGACCCTTTGTGAATAATCCAACCTAGCTTTCCATTTTTCAGAATGCAGTATTTTCCCTGTCATTCTGCCTCCCCCCACCCTCATTTGCTGCCTGCAAGGTTAAGCCACACCTGGTCTTCCTAAATCCAAGATCTCAGTGACCACCTCATCTAATCCAAACCTCTGGAATCCTGAACAGAACTTTCAAAATTTAGATTTCTTCTCACCATCATAAATCAAATGTAATCTAGGGAAAACTTTCTCAATTAAACTTTCTTAATTTTCAGATCAAATTCTTCCTTCAGGAAGATTTCTTAGACCATTACAGGTTTCTTAACCATTTTTTATATTATGGAACCCTTTGGCACTCTCTTCTTTTGAAATGCATAGGATTTTAAAATGCCAATTATGTTAAAACACTGTTATGATATTTTTTAAAATTCACCAACCTTAAGTTAAGAACTCCTGCATTTAGCACATAATGATCTTTCTTTATATTCTGATAGAACTTGTTCGAACCATTCCTTTGACATTATGTGACCCTGATTTATTTTGTGTTTATGAATGTTTATGATTTATACTGTTTATAAAATGTTTTTTCTCTTTTGTGTTACTATTTATTTTTTCATGTCCTACCTCTATAACTAGATTATAAATCCACTGAGGGCAAGTTAGATGCATGATTACAGTTATTCATAGACAACTATTTCTTTCAGTATTCTAGGTGGTCCCATATCTCATCATCACCTACTCTACAGAAATACCTTCTGAGTGCTACTTTCCCTTCCTCAATCCATATTTCCTATTTTATTTATTCTTGGGAACACTATTAGATTTGAGATTATTTAGAATCTAGTCAGGACTGGAATTCCCAAAGTATTCTAGGTCTGATAGAAAGAGTATGTGCGTGCCTGTGTGTGTGTATCTACTAATCCCTTTTGGGACTTAACTCCAACAGTTATCTCCACGTTAGCATCTTTAGATCTTATCTTTCCAATGACTCTTTCCCTTTTGCCTACAAACATGCTTTGCTTATATAAAAACAAACCAAAAAAACCCTTCCTTTGACCCTACCATCCCACCAAGTTAACATGATATCCCTGACCTTTATTTTACCACTAAATTGCAGGAAGTATACTCTACATTCAGTTTTTTGCTTTTGCAATTTGTAATTTTGGGGAGGCAGACTGTTTCTTCTTTTACAACATGACTAATATGGAAATATATTTTACATGATTATACATATATAACCTATATTAAATTGCTTGCTGTCTTAGGGAAGGGGGTAAGGAATGGAGGAAGGAAGAAAATTTGGAACTCAAAGATTTATAAAAAATGAATGTTAAAAATTGTCTTTATGTGTAATTGAAAAAAAAATACTATTTAAAAAAAAGGATAGGCTATATTCATTGCCTCCATGTCTTTGCCTCCCATTCACTCTAAATCTTCCCTCATCCTTGGCTCAAAGCTCCATGTGTCTGCTCACTAGGACAAGAGAACAAATTGGTAAATGGAGGCATAGAAATGGAATTAGGGTGAGGGTCAGAAATGGAATGGATTACCTTGAGAACTTAGATGAATGGCTCCTGGGAATTTTGAATTGGAGATTATTGCAGAAAAAAGGTTATTGGAGTAGATGATCAATCAAATAATCAACATTTATTAGTGCCTACTATGTGCTAGGCCCTGTAGTAGGTAAACTGTGGAAATGAAAAGAGGCAAAAGCCTATTCCTTCTCACAAGGAGTTTATAATCTAATGATGATCTCTAAGGACCCTCCCAAGGGGTTTTATGATCCTTTGAGGCAAGCCATGGACAAATGCGTTCTCTTGAGTGTTTTCTTCCAGTGCCATAGGTTTCTCCTCATTGTGACTGATCAGATTCAGTCCAGTGGTGAGGGGGGGACAGTCCAGTGAAAATGGGGAAGGAGAAAAAAATTAAGAATGATGCAAATGAAGCAGCTCTGAACAACAAAGAGTTTGGACTTAGAGGACAATTAGGTCGTTTTGTACTTATTATCTATATGACTGAATCTCATCCATAAATTGAAAAAGTTGGGCTAAATGATCTCTAAAGTCCTTTCCAGAGAGATGATGACAGTACATTTCTTCCTTTACTCCTCTCTAAGTAATAAGTGATTACTAGCAGCAAACATTTTCATCAGTTTTTTTTGCAATCATAAAGAATTTTAATCCCTAAGCCAGAGTATAAAACTTAGAAATTTTAGCAAGTGCGATTTAGTTTTTTAAAAATTAATTTTCTCATTTTCATGTTGCTTCTTGCACTTGAGGGGTTCCATGTCAACTAGACATAGATCATAACTATGATTTGGGCTACTGGAAATTGATTATTTTTAGTTTACTAAAGGTCATCTTAAACAGTTTTTAGTGAGATCACTTTTTGACTTCAGCTCTTTGTTAGAACTTAGGGGTTGAAGTCAAACTAGCAAAGAGAATTAATGTTTAACAATTCTGACCATTGATGTTGGCCAGATAAATTATTTCCATTTGAATGCTTGTTTATCTAACTTTCCTCTTTCATTGCAATCTCAGTGACTTGGAAGATAAGCAGTGCCTTTTCCTGCTCCTTGAAAGGAATCTTCCTCACTCTATTCCCTACCCCATCTTTGCTATCTCACCATTTCTCTCAGTGTACTCCTTCATATTCCTATGAAGTCCTAAGGGTGAGTCTTTGGCGGCCTGGGAGGATATGGAAAGTAAAGACTTCAAAGCAAGTAAAAGAATGAAAGAAACTCTATTCCAGTTAATTTACTCCATTTATTTTGAGGTTCTTCTGCCAGATTGATAATATGGTCATTCAATGTATCCCTGAGATGGCCAAATGAATTAATTACATTCTATACTAGAACTATTCATGAGGTCATCTGCCTTCCTCCCTCACATAAAGATTTAGCTCTAAAGTCCATCCATTCATCCAACATTCAGTTTGTCTACTATGTACAAGATATTATGTGTGATGCTGGAAATATAAATATACAAATGAAATAGTCCTCAAAGTTATTGGCTTAAAATATAAGAAAAAGCAAAAAAAAAATGGATTAAATTAAATTTAAAAATGGCAAATATTCAGAAAATAAGAAAGTCATACAATGTCAGTATTTTTAACTATGGCTGATTATGCTTCCCCTCTTCCTCCCAGCCCCACCTACTTTGACAAAACTTAAGGCCTTAGACTTGGAATCTCAGAAACTTGGATTAAAAACCAGATACTTACTACCTATATCAGTCATTTAATCTACTTGATCCTCATCTAATAAGGAAGTTGAGGTTCTTTCTAATTTTAGATTTCTGATTTTATTCATTTGATAGGAAAAATTCAAACGTATCTAATACTGATTTGTTTCAAAAGCACCATTCTGCCCCTGAGAATGGATCAACCTCAATAAACCTACAAATCTGTTAAGAGACCTATTTAACTTTGGACTTTAATGATTTCTAAGATTTCTTCTAGTTCTAAATCAATGTTTCTGTGATTTTGTTCCTTTCTCAAAGTAAAAATAAAAATGTGTGAGTATCTTGAGAGAGATATTCTAGCTCTACTCTTGGATGCTCAAGCCTTAAGACAAGTTCACTGCTTTATCTTTGCTACATAAAGCAGACACCACTGTCACTTGGAGGCAGTTACCTGAGGTATAGCCATTATCCTTTGAGGGAAAAACTAAAACAAAACTACTTCTATGGGATCTGTCTTATAATCTTAACCTTCCCTTTTTTGTGTGCATGGTAGAAACATCATGCCACAAAGAATCCTCATCTTTCCTTAGCATGTACAATCCGTGACATGATGAAATTTTTATGGCTTAGCTAAACATCTGCAGAAAAAAATACCAAAAAACCAGCCTGCCTGACAGTCTGTTCTATGGGATTTGAACTGTAAAAGAGACAAACTATGTCGAGAGTCAGCCAAACCAATGAAATACCTGCCAAACCACACCTTATCCTTCTCAATCAGCAAAAATATTATCCACTGCCTGACTCCTCTTACCTCACCAATAAGGGCTCATTTATTCCCTTATTAGGACACTGGCAGGGGAGAGAAAGACTGGCCATGCTTGATGGCCCCAAGAGTGGCTTCGACATGTGCTGCTCATCAAGCAAAAAGAGAAGTGGCTAATGGACATTGAAGGGAGGGGACTGGAAAAATTAAAGCCTCATCGGATGGAGGACAACCTATTTGGTATAGGCTGCAATTATGGTTTTGTAAAGAAAAGAAAAGAAAAGAAACTCAAGCACTAATATGCTTTTTCTTTTAAATGCATTTTTAGGAAGGGTGTTTTTGAAGCTTTCCTTGGAAATTCAGTTCAGAGAAGGCTTCAATTGAAAGTGGAGAGGGAATTGATTGTAGGGAAGCCAATATTCTTTTGGCGTGGTTTACTGGTTTAGATGGGGCTGAAGTCAATTGGTCTTCGATCCTGAACAGCCTTGCAATGTCTCTGTCTGCCATGGGTCACCATAATATCAGCAAAAGTTCTCTTTGGACTTCTGGGTAGATTACAAGAATCATATCCATGGGTATGAGTTTTTCCCTATGTTCCCTTTATTCCCATCCTGTAACCTTGGCTTATATTCATATTCCTCTCCTTCAACCCTTACTCACCAGCCAGACTGGATCTTTTATTATTATTTTTAAATGAATGTTTTAGTTTTTTTTCTTCCATTACTACTGTTTCTCAAACGGACCTATACAATATAAGACAATTAAAGTCTATTCTGTAATCCCTCCCAGGCTGTGACTTGGTCACTATTTTTTTCCTCATCCTCATCAGCCTCTGTTCTACGACTAAGTAAGAGCTGTCTCATAGGTTCAAGCCCACTCCAAGTTGGATCAGGAAGTTCAGGTCAGAAAAAGCTGATTCAAATTCTTGTGTCCCCTCAAAAACCTCTTGGATCATGGCTGCTCCAGACTTGACTCCTAGGATCACTTTTTTCCATCTTTGAAGAGGCATCTATTAGACAAACTTCTAGAAGAAGAGTTCTTATAAGGGGTTCACAGATAGATTTTAAGGGATCTGTGAACTTGAATAGGGGGAAAATGAGATCTTTATTTTCACCAACTCTAACTGAAATTTAAAATTTCCTTCAATTATCTAAAAATATGACTTTGAAAAGAAGTCCATAAAGGGATTCATGACATATAAAAATGAAGAACTCCTGCACTGGAGATATATAGGAGACTGTCAGGTAAATTGAAAGCATAATCAGTTCTATCCTGTTCCTTTTGGGGCTTCCAGGTGACAAATTTCCTGTTTTAATGACATTAGAAATATAAATGTGATAGTCATTACTAATTGAAAGTAAACTAGAATATAAAATTGGTAAAGAACAAAATGAAATGGACAAGATACTTCTGACTGGGAAAATAGAGGAAGGAAAGACTGAAGATAATATAAGATAATATCAAATGATGGGGAACTTGTTTAAGTCACTTTAGATGGTTAATACAGATAAAGACATAATTTAGAAGTGGTGATCAGGTGAGGATTAAATGTTAAATTTTTTTTAAAAATTAAGTTTGGGTTGTTTTCCTTTAACTTTTATTAAAAGGTCATGAGACAAGAATAATGGTAAAGATGACATAGTTTATCTTTCCAAGAGAACCTGTCTCCCCATGAGGAAACTTATAGTTATGCATGCATAATCATTTAGAATGACTGAATTTCCATTTAGCTGCTAGGTTGGTAATTTGCTAAAAAGTCTCACCAAGTTTTGAAGGATCAATGCATATGTGATTCACATCTCAGGAGTAGCTTCCTCATCGTTAAAATCTAATGTAGTAAGTTGAATGCAGCTAGATTCACTGGAAACTGGTAATTAGGCCATTTTGTAAACCTAAAAAGGGAAGAGCCTAAGACTACTCAAAGGAGACAGAACCATGGTCAATGGCCCGTATAACTTCATACCTGGACAGAATAATGGTCAATAGTCCCCCTGGTACTGGCTCTTATCACCTCATGTCTGGACCACTGTAATAACTTTTTGATTGATCTCCCCCTCAAGTCTCCAAATCATCATCCACTTAGTTGTCAAAGCATTTTCCCTAAAGTATATGAAACATTCCCCCTCCCCCCAATAAACTTCCATGGCTCTTAAAGTGTCCAATCCATCATCCACTTAGTTATCAAAGCATTTTTCCTAAAGTATATGAAACATTCCCCCACCCCCAATAAACTCCCATGGCTCTCTATTTCCTTCAGGATCAAGACATATAAAACCTTGCACAAACTGGGCCCTTCCTATCTTTCCAGCTTATAATTTTGAGAAGAGATTCATAAAGGGATCCATCACACACACACACACACACACACACACACACACACACACACATACACAAAAGTAAAGAACTCCTGCTTTAGAGACATATAGGAGACTGCCAGGTAAATTGAAAGCATAGTCTGTTCTATCTTGTTCCTGTTGGAGCTTCCAGGTTACAAATTCCCTGTTTTAATGACATTAGCAAAACTGCTCTTGCTGTTCCTTGTACATGGCACTCCATCTTCCAGCGGTATGCCTTTTTCACTAACTGCCCCCCACCTAGATTGCTTTTCTTTCTCACCTCTATTTCTGGGTTTCTCTGACTGCTTCAAAACTCCACCTAAATCCCACCTTCTATATGAGACCTTTCACAATCTCCCCATTCCCTGCTACTAGGGCCTTCCTCTGAAATTTTCTCCTTTAGTCATTTTTAGGGTTTTCTTGGCAAAGATAATGGAATTATTTGTCATTTGCTTCTCCAGCTCATTTTACAGATGAAGAAACTGAGGCAAAGGTCACTCAGCTACTAAGTATCTAAGGCTAGATTTGATTTAGGAAGATTTCTTCCTGATTGCAGGCTTTTTTTCACTAGCTACTCATCCCTCTGAAATTATCTTCAATTAATACTATACACATTTTGTATGTTCACTTATTTCTATGCAGTTTCCATGATTAAAATATGAGCTAAGGTTAGGGTCTTTTTATTATTGTTGTTGTTCTTTTCTTATGTACCCCCCATACTGGCCACAGGATCCAACAAAATAAATGCTTATTGATTGACTAACAGTCATCAAGAATTCCTCTCTGCCACTTTTCTTGATGAACCTTGAAGGAACATGGAAAAGTATAGTTTTCAGCGTTCAATATTCTAGCTGGGTATAAATAATGAGAACCAAAGAGAAGTTCTCTAATCTAAACATTTTATAGAATTTGGAGGGGAGCAGAGGAAAGAACTGGAAAGAATGTTCTGACTAATCAAAGAATCTCAAACACCTTCTCATTGGTGATAACAAGACTAGATAAGGCCAGAAGATGCACTATTTATCCCTTGACACTGTCTCCATAGTTCACTTGTCCTATAAACCATTTAACCCCATCAGCCTTTATTAAGGTAGAGAAGTTTAGTTACTTATAATTAAAAAGATCAGACATTTTTTATGACTAGGGAGGTATATTTCCCAGTCCTAAGGAAGAAATAATTCTTCACTAACCCCTTCCAGCTCACTTTGATTTTGTATCATTGGATGGGTTTACATGTAGTCTGAGTTAAAATTTAAGTAATAATAATAGTTAGCATTTATATGGTACTTAAGGTTGGTAAAGCATTTTTAAAATGTCTTGTTTTATCTCCAGAACAACTTTATGAGGTAGGTGCTATGATTATCCTCATTTTATAGATGAGGAAATTGAGGCAAAGAGGTTAAATTATTTGTCCCAGGTCACATAGTTAGTGGCAGTGGTAGAATTTGAATTCAGTTCTTCCTTACTCCAGATCTAGTGTTCTATCCATTGTACCACCTATCTGCCTCAAAATCAGGCCAGAAAAATGACCAAATCAGAGCCTGAGGTCCTATGCGTGGTTATTAGTTACAACATTCATCTGCAAGTTTCTAAGACATACTCATGTTTTGAGTTACCAGGCAACTGGTCAGAGAAAGACATATCCTCATTTCCTCCCTTACATTTCCAGCTGGCTAGAATTTTAAATATCTTTGATGCTTGTTGATTTGTTAATTAGGAATAAAAATTCATGTAAAACTATTTGAAATTTTATAGTACTCAGTTTCAAGATCAAATGATTCCAATTTGCTTGCAAGTGGCATTTTTGGATGGCTTCTCTCTTTTTCTGGGATGAGCTTTAAACTTCTTTCATTCTTTTAGTGACAACATAGGATATGACTAATTAATCTTACCGATAGCCTATCAACACCATCTGACATCATGTACAATGGGCAAACTTGTACTGTAATACGTGCTGTTGTATATCATTGCTGATGAAGCCTAATGTTTAATTAGTCGTGTCCTCCATTTTCCCTCCTTGCGGCTCTCCTGGACATTTCTAGTGTCTGGTAACCATATGTAGGAAAGACCTAAGACCTATTGCTCTGTAACCTAGTGAAAGTCTGGGAAGTGAAAGCATTCCTCCACATCTCCTGGGAAATGGGGAGAGCACGATTCTCACTTTCTCACTGTGCAGGGCCACTCCATTCTCCGAGTGGTAGGTGCCTTTACCTAAGCTCAATTTTCCAACCCACACATCCAAAAAAGTCCGATTTGAAGACTTGTTACGTTATTGTAGATTTTAAGTTACATAACGTTAGCCACTCTCAGCTAGAGTGCCTAGAATGGGGGAATGTTTTGTTCCAAGAACATAATTGACCCCCCCCCCCAAAAAAAAGAAAGAAAGGCTCCTTCAGATCAGAGAATCTAGAACAGAGACTTTGTATTGTAGGCACAAGAATACTTTTTGTTGTTTTTTCCTTCTCTTCTGCTACACAGAGAACAAAAGGAAAAAGCCTGGAAAGTTATTAGAGTAAGCAAATTAAGATCTTCTCTGTAATTCACTTTTGCTTAAAAAAGAAAAGATATCAAAGGTCAAAAAAAGCAGATAGGAGTCAATTTAATATTCTGCTAATGTTATACCTGGAAAATAAGGCTGCAAAAACACTGGAAGGGTTTAAACTCTGAATCAGTGTTCGATGAGGATTGGAAAGTAATATTCTAATTAAATTCTGAATCAATAAAATGATAAGGAAAAGTCACTATCACATCCTAAGTGGTTATTTTATTAAAAGTAAAACAATACAATAATGATCTACTTTTCTCTTAAGTACAATGGATATAGTACTGGACCTGAATCAGGAAGATTCATCTTTCTGAGTTCCTCTAACCTCAGACACTTGGTAGCTGTGTGACTCTGGGCAAGTCACTTAACCCTATTGGAGTCAGTTTTTCCCATCATTAAACACACTTGATGTAAATGAGCTAGATAGAGAAAGAAATGACAAACCACGCCAGTATTTCTGCCAAGAAAACTCCAGATGGAGTCACAAAGAGTCAGACATGACTGAAAAATGACTGAGCATGAACAATAACAAACTTACTATGTGCCAAGAATTACGCCGCTCATTGAAGATAAAAATATAAAAGGGAGATAGTGCCTCCCCAGGGGGCCTTATAATTTACGGAGAGGGTGCTGCAAGTCCATAGATAGACAATATAAAATATGTCAGAAATAAATGCATGACTGGGTGTGAAGCTCCAAAGGCTCAGGATGGAATCTGGGAATAGTATTTGGAGTTTGAAGGGAAGTTAGGGTTTCAGGAGGTAAAAGTGTGGAAGAACATTTAAGAATTGGGGACAAAAACATGGGAGCAGGACATGGACTTTCATATACTAAAAATAGCTTATGGGACAGACTGTCTGAAATGTGGACTACATATGGAGTAATGAATAATCCCTTTGGAAAGATAAGCTGGCCGTAGATTGTAAAGAGCTTAAAATATCAGAGAGAAGAGCTGATATTTTATCCTAGGGGCAACAGGGAGCCATTAAAACTTCTTTAGTAGGGAAAGGGTCAGACCCTTTAGTAACATCAATTGGGCAGTTATGTGGAGGATGCATTAGTGGTATTCAAAAAAATAGAGAAAATAGTGAAAATAGAGGGGGAGAAGAGAATTGGAGTGACAGATGTTATGAAAGTAGACAACAAAATTTGGCGACTGAATGGCAATGGGAAGAGAGTTAAGAGACAAGGGGATTCCTAGGTGGTGAATCTGGTGATGGAAAGAATGGTCCTGAGGAGTTGGAAGGAGGGATCGGTTGGAAATAGGAAGGAGAAAAGGAGAATGAGCTCTAGTTTTGTTCTTTATACTTGGAAATGCCTGTGGGACATTGAAGGAGAGAGATCTAGGAGGCATTGAAGACTGGAAGTCAGGAGAGAAATGAAATCTGGATGTGTTCATTTGGGAGTCATCTGCATAAACATGACAGTTGAATCCCAGGCAGTTGAGATCATCAAGAAAGAATGCAGAGAGAAGGAAAGAGACCAGACCAGAACTATGGAATATACATCTCCACAGTTGTGCAAATGAGGCTTGGAGTGGATGGGGGGAAGGCAAGATTAATGAGAATCCTGCAAAGTAGACTAAGAATAGGTCAAAGAGGTAGGAAAAGAACCATATTATAATAACAGTGACACAAAACCCCACAAAAGTATCCAGAGAAGGTAGTTGGTCAAATACAAATGATGCAGAAAAGGAAAGAAATATGAAAAATGGGGGGAAATCAATGTGTTTAATGATGAAGAGATCATGGAGAGAGCAGTTTCAGTCAGATGGTGTGGCTGGAAGCCAGTTTCAAAAGGATTGAGATGTGAGTAGGGGAAAACGTTGAGGAGGGGAATATAAACAGTCCCCCTCTCTGCTCCTGCCCAGAATTTCCCTGTGAAAGGGAAGAGCTATGGAAGATAGTTTAAAGATCAGGATAGAGGGTCAAGGGAAGTTGTTTGTTTTTTCCCCCCTCTTCATAACCATGTAGGAAATGTTGGCATTTGTAGAAAGGTCACTGGATTTGGGGATCAGAAAAAAAATTCGACTCTCCCACCTACAACTTGAGGAATCCTGGGCAGTTCCCTTCACTATTCTAGATCTGTATATCTTTCTGTAAATAATGAATTTGGACTTGATTCTGTTTTTACTGTTGGAAGTAGCAGTGTGACCTTTGTATGGCCCTTACCTTCTCTGCTTACATATAAACTTCCATATAGCTTTGAAGTTGTGTAGAAATAGCCCAAGTAAAAAGCCTAATGAATTCATAAAGAATTACAAATTTGGTTGTAAGCACTTAACATTTTAAAGTACAACATGATCCGTAAAACGCCAGTCACAAGGGTCTCATTTTTTAAAAGTAAATTTTAGAGGAGTAATTGTATTGATTAAATAAGGAAAGAACTTTAGCATAATCTTGATTGTAGTAGGCAAACTTCAGTAACGTCATTTACTGAATTTAAAGTCAATGCATGCTACCATGACTTCTCATTAGTTTTTCTAAAAACTTTTTTAAAAATTTTTTTCAATTAAGAAGTTATAGCAACCCTATACTTGGTAGGATGTCAAATCTCTAGGACAGAGCAATAAATCCAAAAGTAATTTTATATATTGACTAGAAAGGGGACACCCAAACTAATAATCACTAAATTTTTATTTTTGCTTGATTTTTATGCAAGACTTTTAGGATTCTCACTTTCATTAGATTCTAATTAATTTTATCTTATGTATAAAAAACAGCTAGATGTCATAGTAGACAATGGGTTGTACCTGGATTCTGGAGGAATTTAATTCAAACATTGCCTCAGACATTTATTAACTCTGGAACCCTGAACCCTTAACCTCTGTATTTTAGTTTCCTCATTGCCTAAATGAGAATTTATCTCTCAGAGTCATTGTGAGAATAAAATGAGATAATATTTGTAAAGTACTTCAGAAATCTTAGTATTATGTAAATGCTATCTACTACTTGACATTATAACAAATTTTTTTTTTTTTTTTTGCTGAGGTAATTGGGGTTAAGTGATTTGTCCAGGGGTCACACAGCTAGGAATTAAGTGTCTGAGGTCAGCTTTGAACTCATGTCCTCCTAACGTCAGGGTTGGTGCTCTATTCACTGCGCCACCTAGCATCCCCCATTACGACAATCCTACAAATTTAATTATCTTTCTACTCTTCTCCCTCCCTCCACAGTAAACCATTAGGAAGCTACCATATTATATTCTGATCCTAGTGAAAAATATCAAATATCAACTTCGTGGTGAAGAGGGAGATAGAAAAATGTAAAAAAGCAGACAAAAACCGCAAAAACATGGTATTTGGGAACCAGTAAGCGTAGGAGCAAAAAGTTCTATAAAAGCCAATACGTCCCGAATTTATCACTTAATAATTATTAATTTCACTCCTCTTGCCCAACATTCACAATCACAAGTTAAGGAAAGTTTTATGACACATTTTAGAAAGTTTTCCATAAAATGGTTATAATTAAAGAAGAGTTTCAGTATTTGAAGTAGGCTTGTTATCTCAGAACTTCTTTCCCAGCTGATATCAGATAAGTAGTTTTATTTTACTTATTGCTTGAGATCTAAACAGACCTATTCCAATTTTAAAGAGAAACACCTCTAATACAGACCAAAGGGAAGTTAAAAAAAAAAAAAAAAAAAAAAAAAAAAAAAAAAGCTACATTGAGCAGGACTAGGGAGACTGTAGTTTTACCATGTTTTGCCTTGGTCAGACTAGTCCTGTGTTCAGTTCTCAGTACCAAATTTCAAGGACTTTGATTAGTTGGAACACTTCTAGAGGAAAGATAAGCAGGAGCATTGAGATGAAGCCAATGGACACCAGGGAAAGGAACTAGGGATGTTTAGCCTAAAGAAGAGAGCTCTTAGGAACATCTTGACCATCTTGAAGAATATGAAGCCTGTGGAAGCGAGATTAGATTTATTCTGCTTGATTCCAGAGAGCAGAAATAGGAAGAAAGGACAGAAATGATAAATAGGCGAAATTAGACTTGATAAAAGGAGAGACTTGCTAAAAATGAGAGCTGCCACAAACAGAATGGGCTTCCTTGACAGATATATGTCTCCTCATAGGAAATCTTCAAACACAGACTGAATGACCACTTCTCAGTAACATTGTAGTAGTGATTCCTCCTCAGGTATGGGTGGGGCTAAATGGCCTGTGAAATTCCTTCTGGGATTTACAGATAGTTTTTTTTTTTTTTTTTTTTTTCTGGAAATGTTTTGTCCCTCATTAGGAAAATAGAAGAGATGATTATTAAGGGTTCATAGAAGGATTAAAGACATTTAGTATTCTTTAGAGGGTTTGTTGTTGTTGGGTTTTTTTTGGAGATTTTTTTTTTTGATCATTTGAATAGTCACATAAACAAAAGCTTTTAACTTTTTTTTCTTAAATCATCCTGCCCCTTAAATGTTTCCTGAAAGCAATAACAATTTAGACTTGATCCTGAAGATAGTATATCCCAAATGTCAACTGTTCTTTTCCCCATCAGGAGCAATATAGAAACCCATGACTTTGCTGCTCATTATTGAAGAGAATTAGATAGAGGCAGACTTTATTGGCAGCACATTATCATGGATGAAGTACCTCTCAATGATGTTTCATAGATTAATGTAATCAATCCACTAAGGCACCCAGCATTTATTAAATGCTTACTGTGTGTGAGGCACTGTGCTGACAAATCAAAATTCGAGGGTATTTAACAGCCATTCACACATACCTACAATAATAACAAAGCTCTAATATAAGTCTTGGAATTCAAGAATGTTAATAATCTCCAAACCAAATTTTGTCAAAAAAATTTTATACTGTTAATGCTGAGGTAAATCATCTTAGAGGAAGGCAGGAAAACTTAGAACTTGCCCATCAGAGACTTAATACTACCTCTAAGGCAAAGAGATGTATCAGTGTGTGCAATTACAGCGACAATTCCCCAAAACTATGGACTTAGGAAGACCTGAGTACAAATCCCCTCTCAGACACTTAGTTTTCTCATCTGTAAAATGGGAGCTCAAATATTCTTTGCCTCCATAATTCTCTAACCTTGGAGCCAGTTATCTGAATAATACCCTGATCAATATTATATGCTCTTGATTCTTCCTACCCTGTTCAGATTGCTTGTATAATGAAAGTTTTTTGCTATTTACTCTGAGGATTGGGCAATAATAGATGAAATCAGTGTGTTGAAAAGTGATCACTCGGTACAAGAGGGACTGGGTTTAACTAACCACAGGATTTTTTTGTTTTGTTTTGTTTTGTTTAATCTTAGAATGCTGATCTCTCAAGAAGAATGCCCCCAAGTATGACAGTAAGCCCACCTCTGATCATGTATTACAAAACACAACAAGATGGGAAGGAAAAAAAAGATATTTTAGAACCCATATGGTATTTAGACCCAAGTTTTGAACAGTTTTAGAACTTTACTGGAACTTACTGACTTTTTGCCTCTCCAAGTTTCTACTACTCTTCCAAGGTTCCTTTCCCCTAACCCCATTACTCAAAATCCAACACAGAAAAGCAAAAAGGGCAAAAAATGAAAACAAAATAAGCACTCACTGAGAGAGACTGGATAGGCTCCGTCTTCCCTGCGGTCTGCTGAGCATGTCTACAGCTGAGAATCAGTGGGAGCTGCTGCCAGGTTCAGTGAGGGACTGGACAAATCGTTAGGGTGTAGAATGGGACAGGAAGAATGTCATTTTCGTTTCAGTCCTAATGGAGTTTGCAGGATGCTCTCCTGTTCACCCTATGTATTAACATTTTGGTCTGCCCCTGTGACGAAAGTCTGAGCTAGTCCTCCTCCAAATCTACTCCTCCCAACCCTTCCCCTCCGCAGAGGATCTTCAGAGAGCTGATTGTTATTTTTTACTGTAATCTCTCTAATAGAAGCTCTCACTTGTTTGTACCTCAAAGGCCCTTGTATTTCTTCAAGATTCTCAAGACTATCACTACTAGATAGGAGTATTACAGCAAGGACTTGAAATGCTTTCCAACAAATAATCCCTATTTCAATCAGTAATCATTCAATGGAGTTTAAAATATATTTTCAAAATTTTCTGACATTGCTGATCATGGTCAACATTAAAGACTATATGTGTGTGTGTGTGTATATATATATATATATATATATATATATATATATATATATATATATATATATATATATATATATATATATATATATATACATATATATATATATATATGTATGTATGTATATACACAATCTAATTGTGAAAGGATCATCAGGGATTAACCTCCTGTAAAGTTCATGCGGGTACAGTTCTCCAGCAGTTGCTCTAAGATCTGTTCTCAATTAGTATGGGTGTAGGTGGCCTCCAAAGTAAACAGTTCCCACCATGAAACTGAATCTAAGAAACCTCTCTTGTCCCTTTTATCCAGGAAAGGATGCATGAAATGTAAATGCAAACCAAATGCAGTAAAGATGGAGACTCCCTCACCAAATAACTGCAGGCGCTGGGTGCTCCAATCCCTCTGAGCAAGGAAGGCAGGAGGAGGCCTGTGAGCATGTTGAAACAAACAGCCAGCAGCAGAGACTGCATCCCAGCCCCTCACTTGGTGAGTTCATCAGCCCAGCCAGGGCAAGGTGAGCCTGGATGGCAACCAAATTTCTGCCCTCATTCAGGAGGAGGTGGAGGAGGAAGAGGTGGTGGAGGTGCTGGTACTGATTCTATGTGGAGATTATATCCCACCTCTGCCTAAATAGAAGAAAACATTTCCCAACTCTAAGATGAACTGGACAAACTGAAGATAGAGTCAAGTATCAAAGGAGGAATTTTTACTCTGTGAATAAGCATGGAAAATCAAGCTCTTTATTATTTGGGTTTCTTAATAGAGATTTATTCTTTGGTTAAGAGGAGGGATCCATATGTAGGATAATAAAGTCATAGCATCGCAGAATTGGAAGGGACCTCAAGGAGCATCCCCCAAATGTAAGCTCTTTGAGAGAAGGTTATTTTTGTTTTGTCTTTGTATACCTCCCAGTGCTTTGCTCATGGTAGGGCCTGAAAAAGAATGCTTGTTGAATTGGATTAGGTATAGATTCAGTCTTCCCCCTATTCAGTAAATTCCAGTTTATTACCTCTAGGATCAAATAGAGACTAATCTATCATGACCTGACCAGGAATTTAGCTTGTTTTTATGCTCATAGGTTAAGCAACATGGAGATATTAGTTTATAGAATGAACTAGATTTCAAATTGCATGATCCAATGTGTGTTTTTTCCTACATACAAGTGGGAATCATTTTAATTATGATACTATATTTATTAAACTACATTTCTTATTACAACAGTTTATTTTAGAAATAGAAGGGATTAGAAAATGGAGGCCTTGGAAGGTTGATAAAAAAGCATCAGATATCAGAGTTGAACCCAGGTGCACTGCTTCTTGCTAATATATCATGCTGCCTCTTCCATCTACAGTACAATAGACATTGAAAAACATGGTTTCTGCCTTCACACAATGTGCCCAAAAGAAAGATTTGTTTAATTAACTTGGCTGTGATTTTCAAGGATGAGATAGAAATGTGTCACTAACAAGAGACATTGTGTTCCCCATTTTGGCAAAATTGATTTTATTCTCTTTCCTCACTCATTCATAGAATTAAAAATGATTACCTTTGAGCGCCTTTTTTTCCCCCTCAGGATTTTCGGAATGAAGCCTATCTGTACTTCCTGACTGCTGACTCCCATCTTATCTCAGGGTGTAGGTGTGGCTTTGGCCTAAGACAGAACTGATTTTTTTTTTTTTTAAGACTCCAATTAAAAAAAAAAAAAAGAGCCTCATAAAGGAAGTGATTTCAAATATAACACTAATGGGTCCAGGCCAAGAAATTTTCCTGAAGAGATGGGCGAGGATGCTGAAGAGAGGCTTTCCTGCACATTTGCAGGCAGTCCTATTTCCTCTTTCCCCTGTCCCTTGTGTTTCCTCCAGGAAACTTGCCCCAGTTTGTCCCACTGACCCATGCACTTTCCTTTGTCCAATTCCTCTCCTGGTGATTATGCAGCCAGTTTATGCTGTCATGTAGTTGCAGTAGTATTCTCACAAAAGATCTTCATTTGGAGTAATTTTCCCTTTGCCTTTATCCCTTCTCTAAGGCTGCACAGAATCTCTTTCCTCTTTTTATGCCTTCTAGGGGATTTATGGAAGAACCAAAAGAAAGCTCATCAGAATATGGTATTCTATCTTTCCTTTCTTGCTCTTCCTTTATTTGTTCCTCCTCTCCCTTGAATAATTTCAATTTCTAAAGTGTTGTTGTTGTTCTTCTTCTTCCTTTCCTTAAATTTCTATTTTTGTATTTGATAGTGATCATTTGTCTAACTCCAGGTAGTGGGTCACCAGCAAGAGACAGTGGGAACACATTCAAACTTGCCCAAATCTGAGGGTCTCTGTCCTTCTCCACTGAATTCTGTTTGGGATCCTTTGCTTACATTTCTGCCTGTTCTATCTCCCTAACATTCTGTAGGCTCTCTTGAAGTCCTTCCATCTTCTCTTTCTCCCTATCTCCTTTATAGTATGTGGTGCCTTCTAAACATGTACCACTCATTACCCTAAAAGGAAGATTATGGAATAAAACATTTGCAGTAGAATTTTTAGCAGAATATATTAGAATTTACAGTAGAAATTGAAATTATTTTGATGTCAGAAGACTTGGGGTTTAGTTTCAGCCTCATTTCTAAGTGAGAGAAGTGATACTATAAAATCTGGTTGATAGTCAGTCAGTACTTGTGATGAGGGCAGAGAAGACCCAGAACTTAAGATAGTTGGGCAGGATAATAGGAAATGATACTATCAGGAAAAAGCCTGAATTATACAGCCCAAGCTACCCCTTGAGATTAGCAGGGAGGAGCACTGATTATCTTGACCTTTTGATCTTAATTGGGTCTTCTGTTATTTTTAAATGACCTTTATTATAATCCTACCCCAGGTTGAAGTCTCCAGTAGAATTCTTAGCTTAACTCTTTGCATTAACAAAAGGATCAAACTCCACAATTACCCATCAGAAAGCCAAGTTATTATGTCAACTTTTGAGATTATTCTTCCCCTATTAAAGAACCTACTTGTACCCTGCTCCTTCTTTAGGAATTTAGCCCCTCTTATGAAGTTCTCTAGAATTGACCACACTTTATGGCATCTTTCTCCTACTTATCACTTTTTTTAGGATGTGGAACTCCTCTTATGGTTAGCCCACCTGTCAATAATTCCTATTAATTCCTTAGCTTGTTGGTCAGTGACATACTAGATATCACAAAAGCTAATTTTTTTAGAAATTTAACCTGCCAGTCAATGGTGTAATCTCTGGTATAACTCCATTTTTAGGAATTTAGACTGCCTTATGAATTTCTTTCTCTTTAATGACATTTTCCCCCCTTGACTAATTGTGAATTCTATTAGGGAATTTAGCTTTCATTCCTCCCACCCCCCCAATAATTGCCAAATATCCCTTATGGATTTATCCCTGTGTAATAATAAATCTTTGCCTCTTGATTTGGAGATAATCAAAGCCTACATATTCTTTTGAGACACCTCGTGACACCGGCTTTCGACCCACTATACTCTGGGGGTCCAACACTCCATCATCCCAATATTTGGTGGTGAAACCCTTTCAATAGCACCATATATCTTACAGAGTTGTGGTGAGGAAACCTTATAGTACTCATATGGTAATCATTTTTAATTCTGTGAATGAGTGAGGAAAGAGAGTAAAATCTATTTTATCAAAATGGGGAACACAAAGTCTCTGGCTAGTTACACATTCTTGAACATCACAGTCAAGTTAATTCAACAAATCTTTCTTTGGAGCACATTGTGTGAAGGCAGAAACCATGTCTTTCAATGCCTATTGTATTACAGATGGGAGAGGCAGCATGATACCATGGGAAGAGGCAGTGTACCTAGGGTCAAATCTAGTATAGTAAATAGTATGGTAGATTGTCTCAGAATTCAATCCTTGAAAAAGTGAATAAGCATTTATTATGTACTTATTATAGTAATATGCTTAAGTGATGAAGAATTCAAGGCAAGATAGTCCCTGCCCTCAAGAAGTTGACTTCTAATAGGGAAATTGGCGGAGGGAAGAATGGTTTTGTCTGAGAAGTCACAGGGATTATGAGGAAGTCTCAGGGGAATTGACATCCTCTCCAGAAGTGAAAGAAATGATGATTTATTGATTATAGGAGTCATTAATCAAATTCTCTTGTCGAAATTTAAGGTTATAAGTGGTATTGTCAGCCTTTAGCCTTACCATTTCTGGGCTAAATGCCAGAGCCTTTAATCTTCCTTTCAGAGTTTCTATTTTCTAGTTTCTTAATTATAATTTTGAGAAATATATTCAAGAAGGGAGACTAGAATTGGACACAATACTCTGAATAAAAGCCTTCTAACAGATGGCAAATGTCACAATTATAACTACAGAATTTTACTCCAGAGTATCCAATTTTAGAGGGTATTGACTGTTTGCTATGATCCAGTAGGACAGAACCAAGTGAGAAAACCACCTAGTTAGCAAGAATAATTAGTTAAGTAGATAGAAAGTTCCAGGAACTTCTCCTACCAAGAGATTATTCCTCTGAATGAGCTCCTCCCCACTGCACATACATACAGATTCTCCATAGCAAGAACTTTGGGTTGTCCTAATCTTATTTTAGCTAGACCTCAAAAATAGCTAGTTATGGCTTTGTCAAACATAGTAGGAGAAATTTTCTGCTTTTGTACATCGTAAACAAGATAATGCAACCCCTAAAATCATTTTAATTTTGTTTTTGGTTCAGATCTGCCATTTAATTGGTGTTGGATCTCCCTGTGTGGGGCCCATGATTAACTGGTGTAGGAATTCTTCTCCCGATGTAGAGTAATAGTTATTCTTATTGTGGAGGGATAAAGCACCCCAGCAGCATTGGGGGATTCCCAGGTCAGTATCACGGGTATGGCAAAAGAATTCGCAGATCCAGTTTCCAAGTTAAGGCAAAGAATTTACAAAGCTGATAACAGCAGATAGATTCCAGAAGGGAGTTTAGCAAGGAATCGAAGGAAGGAGGATAGATTTATACAAAATTGGATCAGAACTTCATGTTAACTTATTTGCTAATTTTATGGCTTCCAGGTAGGTTTGAGGGGTGGTCTATTCACTATTGTCTCAGGAATTTGGCCATTACTGACTAACAGGGTATCAGTGACAGACAAGATTGTTAGTATATCTAAGGGAAGAAACACCACTACATTCCGGGCCAGAGAACCTCCATAATTATTGATTCCTAGGTCAAAGGGCTTATTCCCAGGCCAGAGGATTTACATTCCTATCCAGAGGAATCATTGAGAGATAAGAGCACTCTCAGGTCTTAGGGACTTCAGAGTCACTGCTATCTCTCCTATATTATTTTGGTCTTAGTTATCAGGAGATACTATAAGATTAAATGACTTGATTCTGGGTCACACAGCCAATATGTATCCATGACAGGACTGGAATCCAGGTCTTCCTGATTCCAAGACTGGCTCACACCACACTGCTTCTCAAAATCACATTAGCATTTTAAATAACATTGGTACTCTAGTGATTAATTAATTTTGTAGCTCATTTAAAGTCCTTTGCTATTCTCTTTGTTTCTAGTTAATTTTCCCTTATCACATTCCTATAGAATTCATTTTTTGTCTCTAAGTTCACTGTCAACACGAATACTGGATTTTACTCTTTTTTATTGGTTCATTCCTCTGTTTATATGATCACATAACTCAGAACTGGGAGAGACCTCAGAGATCCTCTGGTTCAGCTCCCCCGTTTTAGAGAGGATGAAACTGGCCTAATTAAAGGAAACCAGTTACCTAATATCACAAGTTAGTAAGTTATAGAAACAAGAATCTTGTGTTCTTTTCATGATTCTATACTCACTGCCTAGCAAGTTTTCTGTGAATTCTATTTTTGTCTTTCTAAGTTTACTAAAAAATTCAGGTAGAAAACAAAGCAAGTTTTCTTGTTTTTCTTTAAATAAATACATAATTGAATTATATAATTCACAATCAGGATAAATTTTATATCAGACATAATATAATTAACTTAAATATGTGGGGAAGATACTAGAACAAATCAATCAGACAACCCATTTGAAACCAATTAGAAGAGTCTGGACCATTTGAATTTCTTACCAGGATGAAAATCAGCAAAAGATGTCAGCAAAGTATTTTTTTCCTATTGAATAAGACTGAGTTGATGATTCCTTGTTTTCTTCACTTGCTGTCATCTCAGCCTAATCCTTCCAAACTAGGTCACCATCAATAGACTACTACAGTAGTCTATTGATTATTTCTATGATAAAACAGGAATGTGGGTAGTGGTGGTGGTGGTGTGTGTGTGTGCGCGCACGTGTGTGTGTGTGTGTGTGTGTGTGTGTGTGTGTGTGTGTGTGTATACACTCTTGCCCAAGTCTCATTTTGTTTATGATCAAATTCTTTCATCATGGTACCAACACTTGGGGTAAAATGCAAAGACCCAAATCCTTTCTTTAATTTTGAGCATCTGAAGCCTCCTCTAGCCATAATCTGATCCCTATCAATCTAGGACACATGTTAATTGCACACTGTTTTAACATGAAGCAGAGAGAAATCCAAGGTAGAAATTATTTATAATTGACTCACTGTCCCTTGATCATATTTAATGTTCTTCTGTCTTTATGTCACTGTTAGTCCTACTCTTTCCCCCTTGGTATTTTTTTATTTCTTTCCTCTCCAAATCCAACACATCTGGTTAATAGTGATTTAACTATTCCTTCAAAGCCATTCAGTCAGAAATAACCACTTGTGTACTGTTCTTATTTAACTCTTATATTATTATTTAACTTTTCATGTGTTTATTTTTCCCCAAATGCCATTGATGCTTGTTATTTTCAGACATATCTGACTCTTTGTGATCCCCATTTTGGTTTTCTTGGCAAAGATACAGGAGTGGTTTACCATTTCCTTCTCCAGCTCATTTTACAGATGAGCAAACTGAGGCAAACAGAGTTAAGTAACTTGCTCAGGGTCACACACAGGGTCGGAAGTCACACTTGAACTCTGGATTATGAAGCCTGATCCTGTGTCCACTGTGCCACCGATCAGCCACAACAACAACACAGTCTTATTCTACTCAGCAAGAAGCAGAATGTGGCTACCACATTCAGGAAGTGGACTCCTTCAGGAAGTTAAACTGTGAATAGAAGAAAAATCAGTGACAATTCTTTCATGGCCTCCTAGGACAGAATATTATAGTAGATGCTGCTCTTGCTTAAATGTTCCTTGTCACACATTGGGGTGAATGGGAAATGAATGTGATATGAAAGACATCAATCAAACCTATCAGAGGTTAAAAGATTATAATGTATTTTCCATGGTATATTTGAGTCATGATATTCTCAATTTTTTTTCAAACTTCTGTTTTGAAAGGTATTATCAGGGGCCCTGGGCTTTTGGGGTGTCTGCAAAAGGTAATATAGAAATTTGATGGGTCATGACAAAGTATTGGGAGGAGGCATATAAGCTTTCAAGTCATAGGATTCTAATCTATGTTATCCAGATCGTTTCATCACCATTTGGATTAGTTAGGAATACTTTATATGTCTGGATATTGCATTTGCATATAGAATTTGCAGCTGGAACATGAGCCTAGATGACTTTTTTTTCCCAGCGATTTCACATATGGTTTTTTTAAAATAGACAAACATCCTGTCTCATATGTGGATTTATTCTTGTCTCTGCAGACATTTTATGAGCTAGATAATCATGTATTTTGCATAGTTTGGGTATATCTATATTGTGCAATTATGACCTTTCTCTGCATTATTTCATTATACTTGCCATCATACAATTTAGTAAATTACATCAGGATGTAATAAAGCAATGCTGCATAACACATTAGGATTAGTTTAGTATCCATTTAATCCAACCAATTCATTTTCTGGATGAGAAAACAGAAGCCCAAATGATATTACACACAATTAGTATCTGCGATAGTCTGCACTCAGGTCTTCCTTGAATTTTAATTCCTTTGAATTCCATGCCCCAAATTCCATCCATTATACCCCTAGCTTCCACTTAGGAGCAGTGATGTGCTTTTAGTCAGAAAGATTGACTTCAAATTCCTCTTCTGTCACTTCCAGTGTGAGTTTGGGCAGATCACTTAATATCTATGTGCCTTGGGCAACTCTTTGTTTTATTTTTTAATTCACTTTTTTATTTCTGTTTTTTATTTTATTTATTCATTTTTGGGGGGGGGGATTGTGATTTGTGTTGGTGAAGGTAAAGGAAGTTCCTTATGCTGAGGAAATTATAGATTCCTCCTAATTTTGCATATGCAAAATATTTCTTCAGAGAAACAAATAAAAAAGATAGTCTGTTTGGATGTCAAAAATGAGGTTCTAGTTATTTCTTGAAATTATCAAATTGTATAAAACATCAATTAGGATTAAACCAGGAGAAGCGAACATGTATTAAGACCTACTAAGTGCAGGTACTATACCAGTCACTAGGGATGCAAAGGCAAAAGTGAAATAGTTCCTCCCCTCAAAAAGTTTACATTCTATTGGAATGGTTGTTACTTATTAAGCTATAAAAGAGAATCTAAAGATGCCTCTTTTTTTAAACTAAAACATTCAGCAATAGAAATAAATTCAAAATCTTACATACAAAAAGATAAAGAACCATCTGGAAGACAACAAAAAAGAAAATAAAATTAAAGCCTTTTTACAAAGAACTTGTCAGTCTTTCCAGTCTTGAAAGCCAATGATCTGAGATAGCAATTTGACTTCCTAAAACATGTCATTGGGTGTTGAGAATTGGAGTAATCTGAGATTCTCCATGGTGTTTCAGAATTCCAGGTCTTTCTAGATGAATTTCATATTATTTTTCCTTCTAACCCTTTTTCCAGTTCATTTAAGAATTTTCTGAAAGTTGCAATTCCATTGCTAAGATTACCCAATCTGGCTTCCAGCTCTGCTCTGGGTGAACAAAGACACTGGCAACTTATTTTAGGTATGAATTTCAAGATTTAAATATGATCTGGTAAGGAAGGTTTTTGTAAAATATTAAAGAGGCAGAGGAAAAATGTCAGAAGAAATGAAGTAAATAAATTTAGAATAAAAAGCAAAATAAAAATAAAAAGATCATTGGATTGGAAATTAGAAAAATCCAGGTTCTTACCCCAGTTCTGTTTATTTAGTATTTAATGTTATATTTATTTATTTAACAAGTTAATCTCTTTGGGTTTCAATTCCTTCATTTTTAAAATGGATTTAAACTGGATTAGAAGATCTTAAAAGCCCTCTTTAAAAATGCAAAAAACTATCTGGATCAGTTTACTGTGTTTACTTTGTATGCCAGGATATTGCATTTGAATGTAGACTTTGTAGCTGGAGCATGAGTTACTGCGGGGTCCCTATTAGCAACAAATAATGCATACTATAAAGTGGTAGTATGTATTTGAATTCACACAACTATAGTTGTTACAATTAAGTTATAATTATGTAAAATGTGGTGATTGATTCCAGTGCAATGGAATTAAAGAATGTGAATTCAAATATGGCAAATTATTTCGTGGGATTTATTGTCTTCATTAATCAGGATCTAGCTATATAAATTCTATCATGCTAAAACTCTAAGGAATCAAAAACTTTAATAATGCTATTTTTTAAAGCTATATTTAATGTACTTCTATGGTGAATATTCCTGACAGCTCCTCTCAGTGAACCATTATATTCACTCAGGACTCCAGGCTTAAATCTGTAGTGTCTGAGGTTTATTATCTAATGAGCTCATGAGCCCCCATTGGTATGCTTTTCCTCATCTGTGAAATCAGTCAGACTAAATTAGTTTTTAGTACAGTTGGTACAAAATGTTCACTTAAAAGACATGCTTTCCCACAGAGTCAAGTGCGAGGCTCAAGTTTAGAGAGCACTATACTAAAGAGATAACAATTATGATCATGATAATGATAACTAATATTTATATATATAGTAATACAGCTCCTGGAAGTTCTTTTACTCAGGTCTTCAAGATGTTCCCCTTAGGTATGATATATATATATATATATATATATATATATATATATATATATATATATACATGTATATATATATATATATATATATATATATATGTGTGTGTGTGTGTGTGTGTGTGTGTGTGTGTATATATATATATATGTGTGTGTGTGTGTATATATATATATATATATATGTGTGTGTGTATATATATATATATATATATGTATATATATATATATATATATATATAAATTATTATTTTTTTAAATACTAAGCTCTCTGTAGAGTCTTGAATCTGTGTCCAATATGTCTCTGGCTTCCAGTTAAGGCACTACCATTAGCTGATCCAGAAACACTGATGCGATGATGATTAGGAACCTGGGAGGTCCAAAGTTCTTAGACTTTTAAAAGTTCATAAAGTTTTCTTTGACCAGAGTTGGGGGAATCAAAGGAGAGATTGAGGTACTCTCTTCCTCTCCCAAGCAATGCCTTCTCAAAGATTTAGCTAGAAAGCTCTCTGTTGCCAGGCCATAAAATCTCCAGAATTCCAAACTAACTCCTTGGTTTTATATTGTTTCCATAGGGGACGATTAAACCTCATCCAATGGGAACAGATTTCCTGTCATACCTAGTCCAAATGTTTTTGGTACAACTTAGAGTACAAGTCTGGTACACACAGTTCTGATTGGGTTTTAGGTGACAAAAGTAATTTAATTACTTTTTTAAAATGAGGTGGGTTAATAAGTGGAACCAACTCCTACACTATGATTGCTGGGAATTTTACCTAGATCACTTTTCCTCCCTCCACAAACTCTTCCCTATTATTTATATGTCTTCTCATTTTTTGGTCCTGAGACCTAAGGTTGACACTTTTTCTCATCAAATCAAATAAGCATCTTAGTAGTCCCTTTCCCTTAAGCTGGGGTTTAATAACACTTTTGATCCTTCTTCCTTCCTGTAAGTTCTCTGGCATGCTCCTCCCCCCACACTCCCTTATACAAAAGGCAAAAGTCCCCACAAAAGTCTTCATTTGGGAAGATTTTTGGGTATTTTTTCTTTCTTACTTTTTTTATTTTTTTAGCAGTAGGAAGGCAGTGATGGCCTATAGGTAGTTACTACCAATATCTTTTCCAGTCTTAATCTAGTAGTATTCAACTCTCTTCACTAATATCCATAACCAAGAAGGGATCAGCAATTAGAAGTCTGAGAATATTCTCCATGAACCATGCTAAAATACTGACTTAGAATGTTCTCATTTGCTATGCCTAAATGGATAAATCAGGATATTAGAGAAATGCCACATTAAGCTCCATGCTTTATTATTAGTTAACATGCTTTTCATTTTAGTGTTCAGTGTTTTAAATAATTCTGTGGTATGGTCCGATATCAAGGCACAGAAGACAGAATTCTGGACTCTAGTCAGGAAGCTCTGGATTCAAATCCTGCCTCTGTGACCTCGGACAAATCACTTTTTGTTTTTAAATTAAAGCTTTTTATTTTTAAAACACATGCTTGAATAATTTTCAACATTCACCTTTGCAAAACCTTCACTTTTTTTCAAAGCTCATTTTTGTCATCTACAAAATGAAGGTAAAATTGCACCCACCTCACGAGGCTGTTATGAGGATTAAATGAAAGAATTTAAATAAAGTGCTTTGCAAGCTTTGAAGGTATATATGTCAATTATTTGTCCCCCTTTCACTCTCTCTCTCTTTCTCTCCTTTTTTTGCAAGTGCAAAAACAAAAAAGCTTTCCTTCATGAAAAAGATAACAAAATACCTTGTATTTTTATAAGCTTAGTAATTCATAAAGTAATTTAAATATTGATGGGTTTCAATATATCCCATACTCTGAATAAGCTTATTTGGCCAAGGCTCAATAACCAATAAATAACTATTCCAGAGAGTCACTGAGGTATATACATCTAAGGACTAGGTATTGTGGTCATTCCAGAATTTGGACTTGAAGCCAGAGAAGGTGTGAGCCTATAGATAGGTCAGAATTTGGGCTGGGTCGAGGCAAGGCTAAGTTCCTCTTTGAGTCAGCATGGTGGGTGGATGTTGGAAATAATAGACGGATGTGTGGTCAGTGAAAGAGGTCAGCACCAGAATCAATGGAGTGATCCTGAGTTAAAGGCCCTGTTGAGGTCAGAAGAAATAGCTAGGAGCTGTCCAAGGACAATGAGTTGTGTTTCCTGAAGGAAGCATTCTGTCCTGACTTTAACTCTAAACATGCTGGGATTATAGAAATGAGAGCAAGAAAGGCCTTAGGGATCATTATCCAGCTAAACATGACCTAGTCTTCATCTTATTTTTCAAACAGATGAGAAAACTAAGGCCCGGAGAGATGACTTGCTTTGGATTCATAGATGCAAATGGCAAATGGAAATCCAGTTTATTTGACTCAAGATCCATTGCTCTCTCTATTATATCACATTACCCTCCAATGGGTGAAATCATTCTGTTCTTTGAGCCAAAGAGTCCTCTAAATTCGGTTCTGAATTAACTAGGCTGAGGAGTCTTGGAAGAAAGAAGACCATTCTCTTCCAATCTCTTTACCTCTTTATACTTTCATAGTATTTATAGTTTAAACTATTCATAGTTTAAGTTCAATTAGTGTGTTTTGAGGAATGACTTAGAATTAGGATAAACTCGGTAATTAAATAACAATAGCTCTAAATTAGCATAAAAGTAGTTTCTCACCAGAATTATCCAAGGTTGATATAACATCTTAGTCTTTTAATAAAAAACTTCGGGTTTATAGTTTATTTAAGGCTAGACATCTGTGGATCTGTTTAAGGCTTAGATGATTCTCTTGATTTTACAATGCAGAAAGGTCACATAATAACACTGGACAAGAAGGACAAAGCAAACAAAAAAATTATGTCAGGAAGCAGCAAGGATGTCAGGATCTTATTTATAGCTGGAAGGAATCTTACAGATCATCATGGTCCCTCCCTACTCCCCCACCCCCCCCTTTTTTTTTCAGTGAAGAAACTGAAGCATCACTGGTATGAGTTACCCAAAGGTAACAGAAAGGTAGAAAGGTCAGAAGTGGCCTGTCATCACAAAGCTTCCCCTAGATTTCCACTGATGACAAACTCATGTCAAAACTCATCCCTGTGTCCACATATTGACTTAGGAAACACATATATTAGCACTGTCTATGTTTTACTGTATTTTTAGTTTATTTTATTAAACATTTCCCAATGACATTTTAATCTGATTTGATGGAGTTTGATACAATTTGGGGTCAAAATTTGGGTTTGAATCTGGCTTTTTCACTTATGCATGATTGTGTGTGTGTGTGTGTGTGTGTGTGTGTGTGTGTGTGTGTGTGTGTGTGTGTGTGAGATGTGAAACAAGCCCTTAGTTTCCTCTTTAAGGTCTCTTCCAGTTCTAAATCTAGAATCCTATAAATAAAGCATCTTTATCAATATTATTATGGAAATAGGCATTTAAGAACAAAAAAATAGTATATATCACATTCTATAATATATAATATGATAGAATATATATACATAATATACATTCTATATTTAATACATCCTGTACAATATGTATTGATATCTATATATACGTGTATGTATATATTTAATATATATGTATATATATATATATATGAAAGATATATATGTATGTTTCTATAGTATGTAGCATGGAATTGGGAATATCTTTTGTACTTCCTCATACTTCTGGGACATTAAGAAAAAAGAAGAGAGTGGGACAAGATTTGTTTTAGAATTAAGGAGAAATTCTTGAGTGAAGACAACTTCAGCTTAGTCTTTTCACAAAACAAAGACAAAAACAAAATAAAAAACACATTTTTTTTTTTTTAAATAAAAAGTCCTAATAAGAATGATAAAGGAAAAAGAGTTGCCTTTCTACACTGGTGAAAGGGAGTTTCCATACTGATAATTTTGAGTGATGAAATCAAAGTTGAAGATCCAAAAAGAAAGCAGAAAGTGATGATAAAGGAAATCTTAACTAAAGGTTTAGTAATATTCACAGAAATGTAGAAAAGAGCTAAAAAGAGGAATAAACTCAGCATGTTTGAAATTGAGATGGCTGTGATTTCAAAACAGGGTAGAAATTGCCAAGTGTAGACATTGTCTGTTTTATGATTCTATCTTGGGCCCTTTGACTGTCATATACTTCTCTTCAGGTTCTCCATTTGGAAGGAGTCAAAGAATAAATGAACATCAGATCTCTGAAATAAAGCCCAACTGAATGAGCAGGATACACGGGACAGTAATGATTAGAGAAACAGAACAAAACTACTGTTCAAGGAAGGAGTGGGAAGAGACTAACATCAACCCTTTCTGCCAAAAGCATCGTGGGAAGGATACATGATTATGCCTGGAGATGTCCCTTGTCTTTGAAACAGCGTGGTGATCATGCTTGTCTCTTGGTTAGTCCTAGCTCAGTTATTTTCCACATTGGTCTCAAGAGTGCTTCAGAAAAACCTGCCAGCTGAGTGTAAGATTTTCTGTGGGGGTAGAAAACGGATTGACCGCTGTTATTCTAAGCTGAGGCAGGCGCTCCCTGAGCTCAAGAAATAAAGGCCTTATTCATTACTCAGTTTCTGGTGACAGCTCAGGGAATTATCCAGCTTTCATTTGGAGAGCCCCACGAAATCTGCAGTATTCCCACAAGGTAGTAAAAGACCAAAGTCAGCCTTAGAAAAATAAAAACAAACCTTTAGCAATCCCCTGGAACAAATCAGCTGGAATCCTAAAACTAAAGGAAAATGGAGGGCAAGGGAGGTGGGGCAGATGCGTTACCCTCCCTGGAAAATATGGACATCGGAAGAATTTCCTATTCTAAACAATAATGTGGTTAAAAATACTGTCCTGTGAGACCTTTTGGAGCATACAGACTGATCACCACTATTTATAGCAGCAATTTGAAAATTACAAAGATTTTTATTCCAATAAAGGAGCTGTATATAGATGGAGGGAGTTATTGAATGGCAGGGAAGCCATTGTACTCAAAATCAGTCAATCGGAACTGGCTTTAAGAATTTAATCTAATCTCACTAAGGGGTGGTCAGTGTAAATCAGCAAAAAAGTTATAATTATGTACTATTGTCAAAGAAATACGGTCTTAGCAAATTAAGCAGGATAATAAATTGAAGGAATCATCAGAAGATCAGCTTTAATGAAATTAAGAATGGCTTGTAATTAATAATCATCTGTATGTAAATGGGTGATTCTAATTACTCAGAAGGTAGAGTGGTGTAGAAGAAAGAAAGTTAGATTTGGAGTCAAATCCTTTCTCTGTCACTCATTTCCAGTATGTTGCTGTTGAGTTACTTCAATCATATCCAATTCTCTGTGATCCCTTTTTCTAGGCAAAGAAAATGGAGTAATATGCCATTTCCTTCTCCAGACAAGCCACTTACTCTATACCTTAATTTCCTATCTGTGAAATATAAGATGATTTTCCAGACCTGAATTTCTGATGATGATCCTTTGAGAAAAACAAGTTATTTTCCCTCTTATGTAGCTTAACCAGAACCAGAACAAACTCATCTAAACTATTGATTTGCCCAATTAATCCAGTCTCTTAGCTTTTGAGCTGGCTCTCAAGGCTCTAGCCAGAGGTGTCAAACATGAGGACTAAGGGAAAACAGATTAAAATGTAATTGGGAAATATTTAATAAAACAAATAGAAATAAAATAGATAATCTTATTATATGGTTTTCAAAGTCAATGGGCCTCTCATAGGACCTTGATATATAATCTAGCAATCTATTTGACCTTGCTCTCTAGACAACTGTCCAAGAGTATAAATGAAAGAGAAAGTAATAGCCTGCATTGAGAAAAGGAGTTTCTTCCCCTTGCACTTCCTTATATTGTTGAAGTCACAGGTCTGGTTCCCAGTTCACCCATCTCTACTCTCAACATAGTTTTTCTTTTTTTTAACTTTTTTTTTTCTTTTCTTTTCTTTTTTTTTTTTTTGAGAGACAATTGGAGTTGGCCTAGGGTCACATAGATAATATTAGTTAAGTATCTGAGGTTGAATTTGTACTAATTCCAAGCTGGGTACTCTATGCCTTGCACCAGCTAGCTGCCTCTCTTTTTTAAAAAAATTGTTGAGAACTAATACTTAACAGAAAGGTAAATAACACTTCTTTCTGCTCCCCTCAGGTCTTTGATGGTTAATGTTTTATGGAAATAGACTTCTAGTGTTTGACAGACCAATCAAAAAGACCAAAAAAAGCAAAATGTTATAGAGTAATAAACAATGAGTTCAAAAACTGTCATATCACTTACTACTTGAGGAGGCCCATTGAAAGTGGAGTTATAGTCAAAAGAAATAGGTTCACATCCCACTTGGCTCCTTTCCTATCTGTGTGATCTTAAGGCAATGTAATTAGTCTTTCTAAGTCTCCATTTCCTCATTATACAAAGTAGAAGTAATGATATTTGTTTTATCTACCTACCAGGACTATCGTGAGGATCCAATAAGATATCCTATATAAAGAATTTAGTTAACTATAAAATATCTTATGAATTATTATTTGAAGAAGGAAATAGTAAGTCACTCCACTATCATTGCCAAGAAAACCCCAAATGGGGTCATGAAGAATCAGATATGACTGAAAGAAATAAGCAACAGAATTATTTTTATCATTATTATTCTAATACAGTAGATTATGAACTGTTTAAATAATAAACATTCAGATCGAAAGCCTTTAATACTTTTGAATAGTTGAGTTAAAACAGTTCATCTAGTTGGTCTTGTTGTGAAAATCCATTTAATACATTTAGAAAGTCATGTTCATGTTCAAAGGAATTGGTTTGACTCTCCCTTACTAGGAAGCTGTGTTTTGGCAATACTAGTATCTCACAACAAAAGGTGAAAAAATACAAATCTTCTGGAAGTTGGTTGAAAAAAATTTTGTTCTTCCTATTTGGTAAGCAATAAATGACATATCCTTTGAATTGCTTTTGACTAGTAAATATGGGCTGTGGGGATCATCCACTCTCTTATTCAGTCCCTTTTAGGAATAATGGTGGCCCTTAGTAAAACTGCTGGCTAGAATTGGATTTGCAATCTGGAGTTTAAAAAGAGTAAAGTTTATTACTAGATTATGTGGTGATTAAACTAAGGACATTAGCCTTATTGGAATCATGATAAAGAATTAAAAAAAAATAAGTAAAATCTATACACTACTCTACATTGATCCTTGAAGATTCCAGAGGTCCACCAATTGATTCAAGTTATGAAATTGTATCTTTTTGTGTTTTTAACTGCATATTTGGACCTCTCTGAAAAAGCCACAAAATATTCTGAATATTCAAAACACATAATCATAATAAAAGTTTGTTTAACCAGGTAAGTGCAAGATGGTGTGTGTGTAAGTGTATGGGTATGATTATGACAAGCTGAAATAGATAAGGGATTTTTTGTCCTATCAAAATAGTCTAGATACCAATTTTCTGAAGAGCTCAAATAAGATTAGGATTGATCTGTGATTTTATTGATATAAAGAAATATGCAGATAAAGAAACTCCCTCTACCTTTGCAGATCAGTGCCTTCTCTGCAATTTATAGTTTTAAGAGATTTACCTAGAGCAATGTAATTTGTCCAGGCACACACAGCTAGGACTAATATGAGGTAGGAATTAAATGCAGGCTTTTCTGACTCTGAGGTTCACCCTATTGACTATCCTTCTCCTTCTTCTCCTCCTTTTTCTTTCAAATAATAACTTTTTACTTTCAAAACATATGCAAAGATAGTTTTCAACATTCACCCTTGCAAAACCTTTTGTTTCAATTTTTCTTCCTCTTTTCTCCACCAGACAGCAAGTAATTCAATATATGTTAACTATGTATAATTCTTCTATATATATATTTCCACATTTATCATGCTGCACAAGGAAAATCAGATCAAAAAGGAAAAAAATAATGAAAAAGAAAACAAAAAGCAAGCAAGCAACAACACAAAAGATGAAAATACTATGTTGTGATCCACACTTAGTCCCCACAGTCCTTTCACCAGGTGCAGACGGCCTTCTCCATCAAAAGTCCATTGGAACTGGCCTAAATCACCATCAGAAGTGATTGTCACATAATTTGTTGTTTCCATGTACAATGTTCTCTTGGTTCCACTCATTTCACTTAGCATCAGTTCATGTAAGTCTCTCTAGTCCTCTCTAAAATCACCCTCCTAATATTCCATAACATTCCCAACTGATGGGCATCCACTCAGTTTCCAGTTCCTTGCCACTACAAAAAGAACTACAGACATTTTTACTCTTGTGGGTCCTTTTCCTTCTTTTAAGATCTCTTTGGGATATAGGCCCAACAGAGACACTGCAGGATCAAAGGGTATATACAGTTTGGTAGCCCTTTGCGCATTGGTTTTTTTCTTTAGAATGGTTGGATCGCTTCACAACTTCATCAACAATGTATTAGTGTTTCAGTTTTCCCACATCATTTTTTTCATTTATCATCTTTTCCTGTCATCTTAGCCAATTTGAGAGATGTATAGTGATACCTCAGAGTTGTCTTAATTTGCATTTCTCTGATCAATAGTGATTTAGAGAGAGCATTTTTCCTATAACTAGAAGTGGTTTTACTTTTTTCATCTGAAAATTGTTTTTTCATATCCTTTGACTATTTGTCAATTAGAGAATAGTTTGTATTGTTATAAGTTTGAGTCAATTCTTTCTATAGTTTAGAAATGAAGTTTTTATCAGAACCCTTGGATGTAAAGACTTTTCCCCAGTTTTTTGTTTCCCATATAATTCTGTCTGCAGTAGTATTATGTGTACAAAACCTTTTTAATTTAATATAATAAAAATATCCATTTTATACTTTATATTGTACTCTAGTCCTTCTTTAGTCATGTCTTTCTTTCTCCACAAATCTGAGAGGTAGACTATCTTTTATTCTTCTAATTTTCTATAGTATCACTCTTTATGTCCAAATAGCAAACTCATTTCAATCTTATCTTGATATAGGGTATTAGGTGTTTCTGCCATAGCATGTTTCCTCTTAAAGGAAGTATTATCTTTTTTCTCTTTCTGAAGTGGGAAAAAATAATACTGTGGAAAAAGATATTAAAAATGACCTTCTCTTCATGAGTCTCTACTGGCTTTCTCTGCACCTCCTATCAATGTATTTCTTTTTTTGTTTTTGGCAAGGTCATTGGAGTTGACTTGCCCAGGGTCACACAGCTACCAAGTGTTACATTTCTGAGGCTGGATTTGAACTCGGGCCCTCCTGACTCCAGGGCCAGTAATCTATCCAGTAGCTGCCCCTATTAATGTGTTCTTTACCTTTCTTTTATCATCATTTATAAGAACTAAGACTAGTGTTCACCCACATTAAAACAACATTGATTGAAGAAAAGTCTTCAAAAGGACCTCTAGCCCATTCTCTTGATTTTAGATCAACTTATTACTTAGCTATCAACTAATCAATTCATAAGCATTTATTGAGCAACTACTATGTGCCAGGTAAGCATTCTGCTATAATTTTTAAGAAACAAATATAAAGAATGAAAATATTCCTAAATCTCAAGGATGTTACATTTTACTGGGATGTGGGTGTGGGGAATGGAGATAGTAAATATATATTTAGTATAAATGTATATAGAATAAATACAAGGTAGTCAAATACAAGGTAGACAAATACAGGGAGGGAAGACAGCAGTTGGAGCAATAGATAGGAAAAATTTCACATAGACTTGTTCTGAAACTTGAAGGAAAAAAAAAATTCTAGCAGACAAATAGTGCAAAGGTACATACATGAAGTACAGAAGAATGAAGTATGAAGAACAGAAAGATCAGTTTAGCTGGATTGTGAAGATCTAAAGTGGAAATAATGCCCAATGAGGCTGAAAAGACAGGTTGGGGGCAGATTGTGAATGTCTTTAAAAGTCAAACAAAATATTTTATTCTATAGCCACTAGAGAGCCACTAGAATTATTTGTTATCCACAGATAAATTTTAACTCCATTTGAGGTATTATGTGATCTTTGAAAATTCCCTTTACTCCTATTTGCTTATTTTATTCAACTATTAAATGGGATAATAATAACACTCACCTCCCCAGGTTGTTGTGAGGATCAAATGAGATGATATTTGTAAAGTACTCGGCACAGTCCCTGGTACATTGTAGGAACTATATAAATGCTAGCTGTTGGCATAATTATTATTATTTCTGTAACTGTACTGTGTTAGGGTTTTCTTTTAACATAAATTCCTTTGGCTTCAGTTTTCAGCTCCTTCGTTTTCATTGGTAAGGAAGAGGAAATGGAGAACAGCACTATATAAAAGCCCTTTATTAATCTGGTAGAACATTACTAAGTTATTCATTAGATTTCTTTTCTCTGGGCTAAATGATCCCAAATCCCTTCACCTTTACTTGCCCTTTTCCTAGAAGCAGGATTCCCCTCTATCATAGCTTATTTTCAGAGGATTTTGGAGTATGAGTATATGTAATATTACAGTCTATCAGAGGAAAACTATTCCATAAAATTCACTCTCTGGACATAATGCAGTATGACTTTCAAATATAACTTAACTTTATATTAGCCTTAGGGGGGCCACCAAACTGATGTTGATTACATCATGGTTTCCGTGGTCCTTCAAAGGAGATGAATTAAAGGGAGATTTTAAGATGTAGAAACAACTAGCTAAATAAGAAAAATGAAAGTTGCTGATTGGCTGTGGAAGAACTGGTTGAGTGAAGTCTGTAATTTCCATGTCCTCAAAATTGATCCTTTCCTAGATTCTGTTTCTCAGATTTGAGATAGAGAATAGCATGTGAAATCAGAAGTAACAGGGCCTGAGACAGCAGTAATGTCAGTATTCTGAGTGACTGGAAGATATTTCACCAAATGTTATCACTTGGAAATTGCCTTGACTCTTCAAAGGATGCCAAAGATAGCACTGTATCAGTACTATACCACTCCAACCCATCCACCCCTCTTTAGCCCAGTATCTAGGATACTTAGCAACAGTTACCTTAATTTTCAGATAAGGAAAATCTCATCTGAGGCCCAGAGAGGTGATATGATTTGCTTCAAGTCAGAGATGATTTACGGAAGGACCAGGGCTAGAATCTAGGTCTGCTGTTTCTCTGTACAATGTTCCTTCCTCTGAATTATATTTAGCTAATTATTCAGAAAGGTCATTATTTTTTTTCTTTTTTGGGGGGGAGTGATATTCTCACATTAAGACATTTAAGTAGTAATCTGTGATAGAACATTCAGAGATGCTCTCTCTTGGATCACAAGTCCTCAGAGAAATAGTTTCCAAGAGAATGTGGGAAAGTTGGGACAGTAATCCATTGTTGATGGGTTTGAACTGATCCAGCCTGCATTCTGGAGAGCAATTTGGAACCATGTCCAGAGGGCAATCCAAGTGTGCATACCCATTGATCCAGCAAATACTGCTAGTAAGTCTATTTCAGAGATCATAAAAAAGGGAAAAGGACCTACAAAAATATTTATAGCAATTCTTTGTGGTGGCAAAAAATTGGAAATTGAGAAGATGCTCATCAATTGGTAAATGTCTGAAAAAGCTGTGGCATATATATATATATATATATATATATATATATATATATATATATATTTTTTTTTTTTTTTTCCCCTGAGATAATTGGGGTTAAGTAACTTGCCCAGGGTCACACAGCTAAGCTAGTCTGATTTGAACTCAAGTCCTCCGACTTCAGGGCTGATGCTCTATCCACTACCCCTAAGGCATACTATTTTATAAGAAATGATGAGCAGGCCAATTTTAGAAAAACCTGGAAAGACTTACACGATCTGATACAAACTGAAATGAGCAGAACCAGAAGAACATTGTACACTGTAACAGCAATATGACTATGAATGACTTAGTGCCTCTCAGCAATACAATGATCCAAGACAGTTACAAAGTATTCATGATGGAAAAAGCTCTCTACATCTAGAGAAAGAACAGATAGATTTTTAATGCAGTTTAAAGCATATTATTTTCATTTTCTTTATTTTTTTGTAATTTTTTTCCTTTTGGTCTGTTCTTTTTTCATAATATGACTAATATGGAAATATCTTTTATATGATTGCACATAAATAACCTCCATTAAATTACTGTTTTAGGAAGAGGGAAGGAGAAGGAAGGAGGGAGGAAAACAATTTGGAACACAAAATTTTGTAAAATGAATGTATAAATGAACATAAAATTTTGTAAAAAGGAATGTAAATTAAATTAAAATTTTCTTTACATATAACTGGAAAGATAAAACATAATTTTAAAAAGTAAAATTAAGTTTCCAGAATGAGGGAACAGTTCAAATTACATAATTATTCAGATTTGAAAAAAATAATTGAAAGGTAAACAAAATTTCAAGTTGTGAAAATTTTAGGAGAGACAGCTTTATGGAATGGAACAGATTACTGAACTTTAATCTAGATGATCTGAGTTTTCAGTGTTGTCCTGGTTCTGCTACTTGTTAATCACTGGACAATGGGCAAACCATTCCCCTCTGTTCATGTTGCAGTTTCTTCCTTCCTCTGTTAAATGGAGACAATTATGTAGATAGATACCATTTAGTACAAATAAGGAATTCTATGTATGAAATGGTCACATGTGTTTGGGTTCACACTATTTGAAGTTATAATTAGATAAAGTATGGTATTTGGTTCCAATCTAGTCAAAAGCAATAGAGTGTGAATTTGAATAATGGGGCCATTACAAGAGATTCATTATTCATACTAATTGGGTGCATAACATATAAAATTAAAAAAAAGATTAAGAACTTCTGGACTATATGTTACCCAAGTTCTTTTTAACTCTAAAATTAAAAATTCTAAAAAATATCAGAAGAGTAGTTAGAGAGCCAACCTCAGCGTCAGGAGGACCTGAATTCAAATTTTAATCCTGACACTCTATGCAAGGAATTTAACCACTAAGTGCCAGTAGTCTTAAGAATTACAGATGTGGTTCTGATCTATATTATTAAAGGGAGTTTCCTTACTGGACGATCCCTATACAGATGAAACTATAGATACATTTTAAAAAAATCCAATTTCAATCTGCAAAATCCTTGTCTTCAATAAAGTCCTAACTTGGAGGTCACTTCCAATAAGATTCCCATAATCCTTCTTAGTGATATACAATCTCTTATACCTCAAATCTTCATAGAGTACTGCATCTAGACCTCTTTTTTGCCCTTATCTTCTTCTACTTAGTACATCCCTATTTGCATATGATCATATCCACTAACTCTTCCTTTCACCTGAACATTTAGAAACCATCATAGGGTTCTTAAATAGCCTACTTTCAATATTGTTGTTTCTCTGGGAATAGGGAGGCCAGAGAATAGGAAGAGAGGCAAGAACAGCTGATGGCTAGAGCAGTCAAAATACACTAACAATTATTCATTAAGTTCACCACTATACATGGAAATAGTTTGTAATGCTCCAAAACAATTACAACAGTAACATCAAAGATCACAGATATAATTATAATGAAAATGTTTGAAATATTTCAGAAATTACCAAAATATGACACACACACATTATGTGAGCACATGTTATTGGAAAAACTTCATCAATAGACTTTCTCAGGGCAATGAAACAAGGCATATCTGTACTAGGATAATAATAATGGCACTTCCTTATAGGATTGTCATGAGAATCAAATTTACATTATATATACACATACACACACTCATATATATGTGTCTATATCTATCTATATATGGATTTACAAACCTTAAATCAATATGTAACTGATATCTTGTTATTACTGTCATTGATAGGTTATAATAATGATTTCACTATTCTTATATTTATGTTCAGTTATTATTATTCTTATCAGGGTGATAGCATGGGGTAATTGATAAAGTGGTAGATTGATTTAAATTCTTCCTTAGGCCCTTCTTAATTGTAACTTAGTCTCTTTCAAGCTTAGTTTCCTCATCTACAATATGGGGATATTAATAGCTGCTATGTCACTGGATCATTGTGAGGATCAAATGCAAGAATATATGTAAGTGCTTTGTAAATCTTAAAATACAATATTAGCTATTATTATTATTATTATTACCAGCTCTTTGAAGAAACAGTATATCTTTGTTGTGTCACAATCATCTCTTTGAGATGACTGTAGTGGAGGATAAAGGAAATCTTCCATTCCTTTTCCTTTTTCTGATACACTGAAGTTATGAGATCACGGGCAAGCCATTTATTTTTCTCTTCTCTTGGCAAATTTCTGAGCCAACTGGGTCTTTCTGGGAACTTTGGGGAGCCTCTCCATACCTGAGGAAGTTTCCTACATGCATAAAATTATAGGTCCAAACAACAACAAAAAATGAAAAAGTCTTTTTTTGCCTCAGTTTCCTCATCTAAAAATACTTGTACCTTTGCCCACTTCATAGAATTGTCATGAGGAAGACACTTTGTAAAACTGCAAAGAGGTATATAAATGTGGCTTATTAACGATTATACTCCACATTATCTACTTTGGCTTTATCTCACCTAGTCCCTGTAGATCTCCTGCAGAAGATGTAGCAGGAATAAAGTGCTGTATCCTTTGAGATTGCCTTCTATTTACTCTGCATCTATATTGTAAATTCCCAGTTTTTGTATGTGTGTGTGTTGTGTCCTCCATGTGAATGTGAGTTCCTTGAGGACAAACATTGTTTTTATCTTTCTGTGCATCCTTAACCCTCAGGCAAAAAGCCTGGCTTTAGTAAATGATTAATAAATGTTTTTTGATGAATTGGTAAATTAAAGATAAAGATAAAAATTGCTCTTACAGAATCTGGCATTGTTTTTACTTGCCCTGTCTGGGAAGTAATTAACTTTGGAGGGAAAGAATTCCTTGGTTAGCTTTAGTTGCTAAAATGAAACCCTGACAGACACAGAAAAACTCTAATACTTATCTCCATAATTAAGCCTTGTATGAAGAAACCCAGCCAAGGAGGCGTATACACTAAATGAGAGGCTTTAGAAGCTGGGCTGAAAATGGAGTTTCCTTTACAGATTCTCACTTTTTTTTTTTCTTTTTGGCTTGGAAAGCAGAGCTTGGCCCTAGCTCCCAGCAATTTACTAGTAATGTTTGTACTTTCTGTCTATTCACATATAAAACTTCTATTTTCTGTTCATTTTGCTTACTATAAAGATGCTCTGGGCTTCTTAAAAAAAAAAAAAGTCTAAACTATATGGTCCTTACACTAACAGAAAAAGAACAACTCTCAAGATCAATGTGAACTGTACTTTTATGGAATAACAAAATTTCAAAGTTGAAACAGAGTTCAAAAGGCTATGTGTAGAACCTGAAAACAATTCTGTTTACACATTCCCAACTGGTGGCCTTTCAACTGTTGTATGAAGATCTCCAATGATGGGGAAATTTTACTTTCAGAGGCAGCCAATTACCCCTTGGGGTAGTTATTTATTTGGAAATTTCCCCTTATGTCTACCTCTCTATAACTCTCATCCAATGCTCCTAGTTTTGCATGCTGAGGTCAGAGTATGACTAATCCCTCTTCCTTTCAAAGACTTGAAGACGGCTACCCATGTCCCCCACTCCATTCTGTACTTCTGGCTAAACATGTCCTGTCATTCAATTG